>NC_090788.1:947500-1197500 GCF_040054535.1 Antennarius striatus
CCACCGACCTGAAGGTGAAGGCGGAGCCTAAGCCCTGCAAGGCGGAGCCGTCTTCCCCCGCCGAGGACCAGACGGAGCCGGTCGACCTGTCGCTCAACAAGCCGCGCTCGGCGTCGCAGCCGACGCCCACGGCCAGCGCCACCGTCAACCCCGCCCCCGGGGGGGTCGTGGCCCAGCCCGGCCTGTCGGCCACGCCCATCCCCTCCGCGGTACAATCGATAGGCTCCATGGTAACCACACGCCCCTCCCCCTCCTGGTGCGCTGGGTGCTAGCGAGCTAGCGCTAACGCTTCTTCCTCTCTCCCCTCCCCCCAGGTGCTCTCGCCCGGCTCCATCCTGGCCACGCAGGGCGCCGGGGGCCAGCAGATCCTCCACGTCATCCACACCATCCCCTCAGTGAGCATGCCCAGTAAGGTGGGGCAGCTGCAGACCATCCCGGTGGTGGTGCAGTCGCTCCCCGTCGTCTACACCGCCATGCCCACCGACGGCGTCGCCACGGCAGCCATCACCGTGCCGCTGATCGGCAGCGACGGGCGCTCCGAGGGCTCAGGTGGGCTAGCGCCAAGGCTAACGTGTTGATGTCGCCGCGGTAACATGTTAGGTTTAACTCTAGCCAGATGCTAATGTTTACTGCTGCTATGTTATTGTCGCCATGGTAACGGGAAACATTCTCAGGCATTCTCAGGCTAACATGCTAACAGGTTTAGCTGTTGTGACGTGAATCTGACCCCCTGGAGGGTGAAGAGGATGTCTGGGGGGGTGGGGGGGATGAAGAGGAGGGGGGGGGGGTCGAGAGGAGATGGGGGCTGTTGTATTTGTAGGGGGGTGGGGGTGTGTGTGGGGGTATTAATTGCCCCAGAGACAAAGAGCGCCTCTTTCGGTGTGACCCCTCCAACACTACGCCAAATTCTTCGCCCCTCCCCCCAGCCCCTCCCCTCTGGGTTGTCCAATATGGCTGCTGCATTCCAAACAGGGAAGGGGGGGTCAGAGTGGGGGGGTCCTGGTTTACTTTAGTATTCATGTTGTTTTTATTTTGATGCATTAGCGGCTGTTACATCAGGGGCTAGCAGGCACTAACGGGGGAGGGGGTGTTCAGGGGGCGTTGTGGGGGGGTTAAGGGGGGTGTCATGAATCTCAAAGCCACCAGATGAACCATCAGAGGAAGCGACCTGCTGAGGCCTCGGCGCCGCCTCCAGAGGTTTGTCTCGCAGCTAATTAGCGATTAGCTTTAGGGCGCCCCCCCCCCCCTGCTGGGGCGTTAGCATCAGAGGTTCTTCGTGGCTCCTCCCCCTCACTGATCCTCTTCTGTCCTGCAGTTCGCATCAAGCCCGGCTCCACGTCCCCGGTGGAGTACCAGAGCGACAGCGACGCCGAGAGCGGCACCGAGTCGGGGTCGGCGTCACTCAGCGTGCAGAGCCTCGACGCCGGGTGAGCACCTCCGATTGGCTAACGGTCAGCGGGACGGCGAGGGAGGCGGAGCCACTAGGCTCTGAACTCCCTACAGGAAGACGTAAACGGGTGACTAAACAGAGCGTCAGTGTGAACCGGCGAGCTTCTCGGGGTGTAACTCCGCCTCCCGTCCCGATGGCCACGCCTCTTTTAGCTAAAGGACAGCAAGTCGCTTTTTAAACACACACACACACACACACACACACACACACACACACACACAAAACGAGAAGTAGAGATCAGAGTAGAGACGTTCAGGCACAGCAGGAGCTTCTGGGAAACGTGGTCCCTGTGTGGATCCCCCCCCCCCCGTGACTAATGACATCACCGCAGGGCTGCTTTGGACACTTATGTAAGCACGTGTGTGTTTGTGTGTGTGTGTGTGTATGTGTGTGTTTGTGTGTGTCAGTCCAGTGTGTTTATTCGTGAAACAGGAAAGGCATCCTGCCACGCCCACTGGGCGCGGCCGCCTGACTAACTGACATTCTGGGCGTTGGCACAGACGGTTATCTGTGTGTGTGTGTGTGTGTGTGTGTGTGTGTGTGAGAGTGGCCGTCCCTCCACTGAGACACAAACATGATTTCGTAACGCTGCAGGGTTTTTTTTTATTTTAATTGACCTTCTTTACATTGTGATCAGTGATCAGGTGAATCTAGAGTCAGACAGTAAACAGCTGCAGCGATGACGTCACACGAGGAAGTGGAACTGAAGGGATCAACAGGAAGGAGCGCTGCTGACGATCTGGCGCCCCCCTGTGGTCACCTTCAGGTGGAAACCCAATGAGACGAGCTCGTTTTCCGCCGCAGACATCCCATAATGCACCGGGAAACTGATGGCAAACGTCACACTATGTGGTCATTGAGCAAAAACTATAAATAAATAAAAAAGATTCATTTTAAAATCAGAAAAATGCTCAAAAACTCAGGAGAAAACAAACTAAGGAAAAAAAATGAGATTTGAAGATTTTATAGTTTGATGTAAAAAAATTAAAAAATTTAATTGAACAATTTGAACTTTTTTTTTTTCTAATTTAACAAATGAAGTTGGATTGGATTGGATTCTAATCATCATCATTATGGCTGTTTCTCTTCGTCCTCAGGTCGGTTATAGACCTTCAAAAAGCTTAATTTTCAACTCGTATATCATATAACTAAAAAATCATTATACAGTATTTGAAAATTTAAAAAAAAACTTTTACAATGTAAAGACAAAATTTCTCATATCTTGGCCCCTCCCCTTCCTCAGGTCGGTGATGGACCTGGAGCCCGTGGATCCTGATTCGCCGGATGTCAAGAGGAGGCGGATCCACATGTGCGACTATGAAGGCTGTAAAAAAGTTTACACCAAGAGTTCCCACCTGAAAGCCCACAGGAGGATACACACAGGTGAGCCCTGACACGCCCCCTTTCATTAAACCCCGCCCCCTCACTGAAGGTCACCTGACCTCTAACCTCAGTTGACTTCCTGGGTTCGATCTCAGGTGACTGTTTGGGTTGCTGACCTGTGCTCCTCCCCCTAACGCTTCTGCCTTGCCCCTCTTTGCTCCGCCCCCCCAGGGGAGAAGCCCTATCACTGCACGTGGGAGGGCTGCACCTGGCGCTTTGCCCGCTCCGACGAGCTGACTCGGCACTTCCGTAAGCACACGGGCATCAAACCGTTCCGCTGCACCGAGTGCGACCGCTCCTTCTCCCGCTCCGACCACCTGTCGCTCCACCGCCGCCGCCACGTCATGATGTGAACTCTGACCTCACAGCCAGGCCACGCCCCCTCCGCCCCGCCCCCAACACGAACCAGACAAAAACGGATGCTGGACCTCCTTCCTTCCTCCTTCCTCCTCCACATCTTTGATTTGTGCGACCGCGGCGAAGGTTTGATCTTCATCATCTTCATCCTCATCATCATCCCCATCATCATCATCAGAGGATCTTCATCCAACGGACAGGAGGAAGAGGAGGAGCGACGTGCGAGGAATGTGTCTGGTGTCACTTCAGCTGCGTGTCGCTTTAACGGCATCATGGCGTAAGCCCCTCCCCCACAGGAAGACAGATTTTAGCTTTCTTCAAAGTTTGAACTTTTTTTGTGTGTTTTTAAATCGTTCAAACGTTAAAATCCTTCTATTTTCTTTGAACTTCATTTGTTCTTGTTCGCAATTTTTTTGCCGCCGATAGCATCAGCTAATGCTAGCGATGCGAGCTAACGTTCCTCACAGGTTCCCTTTCCAAATGTTCTCTGTACTCATTACTTTTTTTTTTTCTGAGAAAATATTAAAAAGATTTTAAATTTAAATCTTAAAATATCTGCTTTTTTTAATAGCATAATTTTAAGGTAATTTGCTAACAGGTCCCTCCCCCAAGAAGCCCCTCCCCCTGTTCTGATTAGTCAAATAAAAATAGCAAACGTTCCGGTTCTTGGGCCGCCTCTATTTGGACTTTTAGGTATTTTAAATAAAGTTTTTCAAAACTTTTTTTCTGGGGGATTGCAGCTGAAGTGACCTGGAAGTGATCAACAAGAATAAACCCCGCCTCCTGGACATTTGACTCCATCCTCTCTGAGCTTGCATGGGGGGGGGGAGACTGTGAAATTTATAAATTTTCATTTTTTCATTTTTTCCCCAACTTATTGACATCAGTGGCCCCGCCCCCGACCTTCCCACCCCCCCCTAATTTTCTGATTCTCTTAACAGTATTTGTTGTTGTTGTTGTTTTTTAATATTAAGGCCTTCAGTTTTGTTTCCCTCCTCTTTTGACAAAAGGGTGTGTTAGTTTCAGCTGGGGGGGAGGCTTGTGTGTGTTTTCCGTGTGTGTGTGTGTGTGTGTGTGTGTGTGTGTGTGTGGTTTGCGACAAACACATAATCAGAGGATTTTTACGAGTGTGCGTTCCGGGCACTTTGTTCTTTTACCTCCTGCCCGTCGAGCCTTAATAACCGATAAGTCGATCTGAAGGGGCGGAGCCAGAAACACTGGTGAGGGGGCCAGCCCATAGGACGGTCCAGAACCCCCCCCTCCCCACACACCCCCAATCTGGTCCCAATCTTTTACGTCAAAAACGTCCTGAAAAGTCCTGTTTGAATATTTTTAAATATCGTGAAATTTTGACGCGGAACAATTTTGTTGAATTTTGTTTTTCGAGATATTTGTTCGTTTTTTTATTCTTAGTAAAATTAAGGAAAACTTTTTCCTGCATCCACTTCTTTTTCTAAATTCCAAATTCTATTTTTCTTGAAAACCCCCCCTTGCAACGGATCAAAAAAAATTATGCGAAGCTAAATTTAGGTTGGGAAATCGTACATGAAATATTGGATCGCGATCGTCACATCCGAACAAACATGGCCGCTGCTGGTCGACAGTAGGCGGGGCCAGCCGTCTGTCGCTGGGAGGAACCTGGAGTAGAGTTGGGGGAACTATGCTAGCATTTCTACAGGGGGGAGGGGTCAATTCCCTTTAAGCTGTTTCCTGTTGTGTCAAAATAATGAAACCTCCTAGTACCTCAGTTTTCCAACCTTTGTTGCCATGACGACCTGAACGAGCACATTCTGCGGGGCAGTTGGAGCAGAACTGACCTCTGACCCTCACTCCCCCCCCGTCCATGTCTTAAGTGGGCTGTTCCTCAGCCCCCGTTCTGGACTCCACTTGATTATGCAACATAACATGGACCTTGCCGGCGCGCCGGCCGGGGTGTTGCCTGCTTCAGAACGCAGAGGAGACGGAACAAACTTCAGTTGTGTTGCCTTAAAGTAGAATTCGCCCAAAAATGGAAGAAACCGCATCCGGGTCAACTGAAACATCCAATCAGAGCACAGCTAGCTTAATGCTAACCCGCTATTGGCTCTTCCGGGCTGCGTTTCTTCTCCAGGCGTGTGGCGGAATGCTACAGCGGGGTTAGCCGTAAACAGATGGAGTTTTACTTTTGGGCGAGCGATTCTTTTAGCTGTTCTTGTTAGCTTTCCTCATTAGCGTCGTCGTTAACATTCTCGTTAGCGTCTTCGTTAGCGTTCTCAGTTCCCGTTGTCATTTCAAGAGTCGCCGAGAGATTTTTTTTCCACGAGAGGCGTCACAGCGTGAAAACCGAGCGAATGCTACGATCGCGCGTCGTTGCAGATGCACACTGCAAAAAATGCCCGTCTGAATCTGGATGTGAATTTTTGAAAAATATATTTTTTTTAAATTTGCTCAAGCATTGAAGGAAATAAAACAAAAAAAGTCTAAACGAATAAAACCTAGTGCAAAATAAGAAATTTTATTTTCTAAAGAGAGGAACCTTGATCTGATGTCACTTGTTTGCAGGGATTTAGTGGTTTTTTGCAGTGCAGGCGTTCCTTTTTCCTCCCAGCATCCCCTCTGCTTCGACTTAAAACATACTAAGCACATCTTTCTAGAAGAGTTTATGCATTTGATTCAATTTCCTTTCTTTTGTAAGCTGTTGATAAAGACATTAAGGACAAATAATTAAGATAAATCATGTACATAAATGTATATAATCAAAAAGTGCAGAGTAAATGTAACGGGTGAATTTCTATTTTTAACAATGACTAGAAAATGTGAAAAACTTTTACTCCTTTGTTGGTTTGATGATGTGTTTCTTGTCTTCTTTTGGACTCTAATAATTTGTTTTGTAGTTTCTGGAGATGATATTGGTCCCACTTGTGTTGTGCACACTTGTTGCATGGAGAGTAGCTTCTTGTTTTCTACTAGTGATGTTGGTGAGCATGTCCGTGTGTCCGGCAGTTTCCCTGAACAGCATCTTTTAATTAGAAGAAGAAAAAATAAAAATAAGTCCGTGAAATATTTTTTCATTTTTAAAATCGGCTAACGGACGGGCGGTTTCCTGCTTTACCCACTGCAGTCATTTTTCTCTGACATCACATTAGCTGTGTGAACTAACGCTCGCTAGCTGACGTTAGCTCACGTTTCCATTTCTGGTTGAAACAAGACAGAAAAAGTATTTCTGAAATGTGTTAACAGCTTTTAATTTTTAGGGGCGTGTCTTTCCCAGATGGGTGTGTCTTTCCCCAGATGATACATTAATAATATTCATTTTGTTCTTTGTCGTTACAGAATTCATAAACTTTTTTTTAAAAATCCTTGTCATTCCTGAATTCAATTGAAAAATTGATTTCATATCAAAATTTTATGTAAATTTACAAAAGTAAAAATTTCACGGGAGAGATGTGTAAAGTTTGGTGATAAAAATGCTAACCTTGATTGTGACATCAGAGAAAAATGGCCGCTGTGTGATTCGTTTAAAGCAGAACAGCTTCAGTAATAAAAATAAAACCGAAATATGCTAACCTTTTATCCCCATTTAGAAACTTATTAGGAGTTATAATTGAAAATTCGTCCAATGCTAATTTCTTGTTAGCTTCCAACAGGAGCTTGAGACGAGGCGCATGCGTCACTAAATCATTTATCTGCATTGAAATGAACAATATTCACATTTTTTCTAGCTAGCAGTAAAAACATTTAGCTCGGAATAAGGACAGAAAAAAAACCTAAAAGGTCGATTCATTTTTCTAAATTAAATCTCGTATCATCACCATGGCAACTGTTAGATCTTAGCGTTTTGGAACCAGTTCAATCTGGTGCATAAAACCAGACCCGTTGGATATTAGTTTAAGCTAAGCTAACCGGTGCTGTTTGGACTCGTGAAACCGGTGCATGTTTCCGTCGGTTTTTCGCTGTTTGTGTCGCTGGTTTTTCTTCGGTATTTTTAAATTTTTCTGTCGGTATTTGAAGAACCGGAACCCGAACCGCCAGACGGCGTCGAGCGCGTCTGTCTGCGCGCCTTGACTCACCGATCGCTTCCGCTGCAAACCACAAATCTCCTCGTTTCCTCCTGAATGCAGTAACTTACGGGCCAGTACTATATCTACTCAGTGCAATGCAGTTATCACAACAATACAGTTAATAATATTTCCTTTTCTTTTTTGTATTGTACAGAACAAATGTGTAAAGATCCGTGAGGAAAAGTGAGCTTTTGATACTGTGACTCATGGTGTTGAAAAGTCCGTTTCTCCTGTACAGTTGTGATTATTTGCCCCGTCTTCTTTTATAGAATAAAAATGTTTTTGGTGCAATTTAAACCTGTCTGTTTTATTTTTAAATTCATTTTCTAATTCCATTTTTTTCTCAATATCAAAGTTTGAAAGTTCAACAATTAAAATAAGAAAATTAAAATAAGAACCTAACTCCTTACTTTTGTGCTCTGCTGCCCCCCTTTGGCGGTCACAGGACATAGCAGGCACAAATGAACGAACAGTAAGGGACATTCTACATTCAAGGTGAGCTGAAATATCAATCAGCTTTTATTTATAAAGCGCTTAATCACTTCATGAATAATTCTATATTCACATGAAACATGAAAACAAAATCATGAAATCATCATGAAATATGAAGCCTAAAACCAGAAACGGCTGATTACTTTACCGCCATCATGAACTGGGGGTCTACTAATAAACTGAATTACTCTATTACACAGGATACTCTATTACACAGGATACTCTATTACACAGGATACTCTATCACACAGGATACTCTATTACACAGGATACTCTATCACACAGGATACTCTTATCCTACCACATAAAGTTAATGTCAGAACAAACGACTCACCAACTAATGAAGGTCAGATGAAGATTCTTCAGGTTTGGAGGTCACAACAACAAAAAAAGGTAGGATGGAGCTTTTGGGAAGAAGAACCTGTGATGTGATTAAAAGAAAAACACAGCTGAAGCAGAAAGTACTGACTGACAGGATATTATTAATATTTTATAATAAAATAACAGAACAATGTAGAAAAAAAATCAATCGTCCAGTCTGTTTCCTGAAGCTGTTAGCTCCTTAACTGTTAGCTACTAAACTATTAGCTACTTAGCTGTTAGCTCCTTAACTGTTAGCTACTTAACTATTAGCTACTTAGCTGTTAGCTCCTTAACTGTTAGCTACTTAACTGTTAGCTACTTAACTGTTAGCTACTTAACTGTTAGCTACTTAACTGTTAGCTACTTAGCTGTTAGCTACTTGTAAGCTACCTGTTACCTACCTGTTAACTGTTAGCTACCTGTCAGCTACCTGTTAGCTCTTTGTTACTAGTCAGCCACCTGTTAACTGTTATCTGTTAGCTGCTTCTTAGTTGTTTGCAGCTGTTAGCTATTCATCGCTACTTGTTAACTGTTAGCTACCTGTTAGCTGTTTGCTAGCTGCTAGCTACCTGTTAGCTCGTAACTGTTAGCTACCTGTTAGGAACTTTGAAAGCCGCTCCAGGTTAAATCTTCCACCGTGTTTTCCCAGGTATTTCCTGATTTCCGGCCACCAACGCGCTTCTGGTCCATTTTCTCCGGTTCACTGAACTGGAGCCAGAAATCCACCTGCATTGATTTCTGGTGACGTCATCGAACGGAACCATTGTCATGACGGTTTGTTTCAGCGGAGCCAAACTTCATGAAACACCGAGTCACCTCTCGGCTCGGCTAAACTGGGGAATGTTCGTTCCTGGAATGACGTCATCATAAAGAAAAAAGCAGCACAAATTATTTGATTCATTCTTGTTTTTACATAAAGTATTTTGCTCTTCAATTAATATCAATGAACTGAATTTGAATTTATTATTTATTTTATTCAACTTTATTTTTCAGTATCAAATGATGCTGTTGGTCAAAAATGTTTACAGTTTAAACAAAGAATTTTTTAAATTCAGACCAATTGATGCACTTAAAATCTGTTCTGTTTTAGACTAACAAAAAAGTTCATTTTTTGTCGTAAATTGAAATATATTTCTTTATTTTGTTTTCTTTAATGTCAATAAGGATAAAATGTAATGCAGAGGTTTACTCATAACAATTTTATAGACAAATGATATCATTTATAGGCGCGGCGGAGAGTGGGTGGGGCGTAAATTGTTTTCTTCTTTGTTTATTTGTTTGTTTCTTACTCTTGACTTTTTTCATCCCCTTTATTAACTGAGAACCGACTGATGGGGTTCAGCCTGTAGTGTCAAGTGTTGTCCACTAGAGGGAGCCCTTATCTAGGGGATCCAGGTGATGGGAGGAAAACCCGAAGAATCCAGAGGAAACAGGAAGTCATGGAAGTCATCGTTGGAAAGCGCGCGCGTGTGTTTACCAACATAAATGACAGATAACTCAGCAGGGCGTTGACCTTTGGTGCCTCAATTCTAAACCCGCTGGATGGTTTGACCATAAAAGGACTTCCTACGTCACCTGCTGTGACGTCACAATTCTAGTAAAAAGTTCATGAAAACCAAAAAGTTTTATTATGGAAGGCTCATGTTTCAACAAAATGATATATTAGGGCAACCTGGAAAAAAAAAATTCAAAATAAATTTCTAATCTTACAATAAAAATAAAAAATGAGAAAAAAGTTGTGTTAAAACTTGTTATTTTATATTTAAAAAATTTTTAATTTTAAGAGAATTTGTATTTTTATTTGATATTTTATTTGGTGACAGCTTTACTGTGGAGTACAGCTACATCAGGTGAACAGGTGAAGCTTAAACACCAGGATGAGGAGGGCGGGGCTAGTGGGTGAGCCAATCAGACCCGATGAGTGGAAGCACCTGTGTGGAGAGGAGATGGAGAGACACGCCCACCCACTTCTTGTTTGGAAAACAATGTGATTTTATTTTTTACAGAGATAAAAAAAGAAATCCTGACCTGAACGTTTTGATGTTTGGGACGTTTGTTTCCATGGAAACCAACCACATTTTGTTTGAGGGAGGTGTGAGGACATAAAACAAAAGCTGTCTCGCATTAAAAGTCATTTCCGTTTTTATTTGTCCATATTTTCTTGTTTCCATCAGAAGCATCACTGTTTCCAGCTGGAGTTGCCATGGCAACACACGCCAGGTCCGCCCGTTGGGTGGAGGCGTTTCCGTTCAGGTGTGTGTTCTCCAGACGAATGTCAGATTCCATTTAGTTCAGTCCGACAAGTTCTAACAGGCGTTTTACGACTCCACCAGTGGAATGACTCCACGGCGCTGCCGGGGCCCCCAGGAGTGGGCGGGGTCACGCTGGGGACAGGGGTCAGAGTTCACTCAGCCATTTTAAAACCTATAATTATGAATGCTACGATAACACACATTAATAAGTTCGCTGTCCCTCCTTCCAGATAGCGGTATGGCCCACTCCCAACCACAGGCCAACTTCACTTCCAAAGTGTTTCATCTGAGCTGCGATGCCAGCGAACGTCAGGAAGGCTAACAGAACAGAACAGCCGCCATTCAGATAGCATCCAGTCCATCCCATAATGATTTACCAGAAGAATAAAAAATGTCAAATTCCAAAAACAGCATTAAATTCCAACTTCATTGATCTGCCATGAACTGGATTATCGGACCTTCTGCTCAGAAAAACGTCGTGGTCGTTTACAGCTTGCTAACACTAGCTAACAGCGTTAGCCGCGTGTCTCGGGATTAGCATTTGGGAAACGTTTGTTTATGGAAATATCTGCTGCTGCGAACCTCCAGGTTCGAATCGAGTCATGTGGGGTAACAGCCGGTAACAGCCCCTAGCGTTAGCGTTAGCAAATATTTAAACCACGAGACTGAAGCTTTTCGTCCCATCAAGAATTTAAAGTGGATCAAAACAAACTTCTCATAAACCCACATGATGGAACGCGGTCCTGAAACAACCCGTTCTGCTGTTGTGTTGCCATGCCAACACAAACAATCCCACACAGGAACGCAATTAGATGTGGATCTTTATATTGGCGCTATAATTAAACCAGTCCAGACAAAAGCAGAGGAACCAAAAGGGATCCGCCCCTTTTTGGACAAGCACCGCCTGTGGTCTGAAAAGCACTCGGATCAAACAGCGTTGTGTTAGCATGTGTTAGCATTCAGGGCGTTGTCCAATCGCTCGGGATCCCGGTTGGAAACATGATTACTTTCCCTGCCAGCGGATTGTGGAGGCGGCCACGCCCTCTCCACCGGCAGGTTCCTTCCTGTCACCTTTCACCCAACCCGGGTCCGTCTGACCCGGGGGGGTGGGTCGATGGCGGCGAATGATTAACCCTCTTCCTGTTTGATAAACTCCTTTCAGTGTTTGACCCGATCTACATCTCCGCGATACGAGTATCAGTAAGAATCGCGTCCCGTCAATCGGAACAGCTAATTCCGATCGCGATCCGGATCAGCACCTCCACATTTCCCTACAGAGCGAACGCGGAGCTTTAAGGAGGCGCGGATTCACGTCTTGCGATGCAAATGATTCAACGCTTTTCCGAATCTCCGTCCGGATCAGGGTTTTGACTCGACAGTCGGTAGTCACGAAAAATTAGCAAAAATAATCCAGAAAAAAAACAACAAAATAAAAGTCGACATTTGAAGTGACAAGCACCTCGATTAAAAAAGACACACAGGGACAATTTAAAATTTCAGAATTCAGGAAAAAAAATTCAATTTTAACAAACCTAGTTGTAAAAAGTTGCGATGTTTAAACTGTTTTGTTTGTGGAACAAAAAAGCATCTTTAAATGAAAATATCAAGAAAGATGAATTTTGAGAATGTCTTGTCCATTATGAAATTTGCAGTACTTTTTTTTTTTTTTCGTTTTACACTAAATTTTGTTAGAATTTCATTCTTCATAAAAATCAGATAATCCACAACTTTTATTATATACATGAATTTTTATTTAATTGCAGCATATCGCACAAACAAAAATAAAGATACATTATTGTTGTTCATAATTTGTACATACATTTTTTTTCCACACAAGAAGTATCAAAAGAAAATTAAACACACATTCACATACGACCAATCTAAAATCCCATTACATAAAAAAAAGAAAAAAAATATTAATATTAGGAAATGAGATGAAATATTTACAGTCTTCTGTACACAGAAAACAAAAAAAAATCATATTTTTGAAATAATGTAAAAATGTTTTTTTTTTAAAAATTAACGTTATTGTTTCCCCTAAATGAAGACAAACCCGACTGATGTGAGTCGTGCTTGTTTTAACTGTTGCGGCGCATGATTTTTTCCTGTGATTAAGTCATACAACTCTAAAGTTGTCATGTCGACCCTTGTAACTGGCGACGCCCACGCAGTTCCAATAAAATATTTCCGTTGGAAATTCTTCAAGTCAAAACATTAAGTCTGGCTTTTAAATTTAAAGAGAATTTTGTGTTGTTAATCTATTAATAAATTTTTTATATATTATTAAAAATGCATTGTGTTCTTTCACTTCCTGGTTTATTTATTGGTTGCATCACGTTCGGGGATTTTTACCGAGTGAAAAAACATTTTTATGGTTTTCTTTTATGAAATAAATAAAGTCGGACCTGAAACACAATGAACACAAAAATTTATTCTGTCTTATTAACAGGAAAGGTATCGCATATTATTTTAATGTGTTAAAAAGGGACTAAAAATTTGCAGTTCTACTCAGCTGATGTATATATTTATATGTTTTATTGATCACTAGCGCCACTGGAAGACTTTTCCATGTCTTGATTATTTTTAATTTAATATTATTAATCACATTTTCTGGTTTGAGTGGCGTGTCCAGCAAAACTATGACATCATAATGCGAAAGGTTTCAAATCTGTAATTAATAGATTTTTTTAAAATTCCAAATCCAATTCTCAGCATCACGGCCAGATTTAAATTCAAGGATTTACACCCTGAACATCTTTATTTTTTGCCGTATAATTTTATAATTTTCTCTTGTATTTCCTGTTGTTGTCCAAACTTCCATTCAGCACAAAAAAGTGCGATCATTCCAGAAAAGACAACAACAGAAGTCGACTTTCATTCGATGGAGTCACGTTAAACCGTCGTCCATCTTTCTATCGACTCTCCATCGGCCGCGTCACCAGTTAACCCGACTGCGAATCACGATGCAACAGGTCGACCCGTCTCGCTCCCCCCACTTCCGGTTACGCGTTTAACAAAATGGGAAAAATAAAAACTCGCCAAAAAAACAAACAAACAGGAAAACTGCCGTCAGAGGAACCTGGTCGCCGTGGTAACCGATGATGTCATGTATACAAACACTGGCAAATGGTTTGACAGGAAGAACCTGTGCTCGGTTGTTTCCATGGAGACAGTTGTTGTTTTTTTTACACGGAGATTACATCTCAAGCCCAGGTGGAGTATTTATCATATTAACATTTGACGTAAAAAAAAAAAAGTCAAGTATAAATCTCAATACATTCATATTTTCAGACACACAAACACGTATAAACAAATATTTACAAAAGTTGGAAGGAAACTCCGTCTCCTCGGAAAAGTTCGTATCTCAAATTGATAAAACATGCTAAAAGTGACGACGATGATGAAGGAGATGATGAAGATGGCAGCTGGAGGGAGGAGTCTGACGCTGCGGTTCAATGGAAAAAACAAAGTGTGTGTGAATGTTCCTGTTTTGAATCGACGCCGCTGTCATCTCGGAGCGTTAGCTAGCATTAGCTAACGGATAGCGCTGACCTGTTTTCATTTTTCCTCCTTAAATAGTTTGATTTTATTCTTTAAATTCTAATTTCTTATTAGATATTTCTATTTTTTTTACACATTTATTTCTAAAATCTACCATTTGTTTTCCTGGGTGCTAACAGCGGCGCTAATAGCTTGCTGCTGTTAGCTAGAGTATGGAAAGTGTTTTCCCACCTAAACTACAAACTTTTTTCAGTCTAAATTATTTTTTTTACAAAATTGTTACCTTCAAGAGGAGAAATTCAGATCGAATCAAATTGTTTGATCAACGCTCAACCGACTATAATTCCCCATCTGTTAGCTTATGCTAGCAGTTGGCGCTTCGGGATGAAGCTGGCTCTTGATTGGTGTATGGCTACCGCTCCATGGGTGTGGCTGTATTTACAGGTGGGAGTGGGCGTGGTTAGTTCTGGTGGCGCTTCATGTGCAGGGCCAGGTGGTCAGAGCGCGAGAAGCAGCGGCTGCAGGAGACGCACTTGAAGGGTTTGGCGCCGGTGTGTTTCCGGTAGTGTCGGGTGAGCTCGTCCGACCGGGCGAAGCGCCAGTCACAGTTCTCCCACGTGCAACGGTACGGCTTCTCACCTGGAAGAGAGGACGGCATTAGAAACACTGCGCTAGTTAGCTAGTTAGTTATGTTAGCTACAGTATTAGACCAGGTTTTCTCAGGTTAGACATGCTAACGTCAGATACAATTTTTAAGCGAATGTTCCTGAGGTGAGCTTTCATAATATTAGCTAACACTTTTTGACCAGGTGTTTCCTGAGTTGAGACATGCTAATATTAGCTACCAGTTTTTTTCCACATGTTTTCTCAGGTGAAACAAGCTAACGTTAGCCGCAGTTTTAGACCCGTTTTCCTTATATTAGATATGCTAATGTTAGCTACAATTAATAACCAGGTGTTCCTGAGATGAGACATTCTAATTCAAGCTACCAGTTTTTGTCCAGGTGTTTTCTCAGGTGAAACGAGCTAATGTTAGCCACGTTTTTTGACCGGGTGAGGAGAATAATATCCAGACTGACTCAGCAGTCGTCATGAGTGGAACGTTTCGACTAAATTCTCTGAATCAAACACCCACACGGTCCTTCCTGTACGTCTGATCTTTGAAAACAAACACACCCCACAGTTTTACGTTAGCAAGTCGTTCTGGATAAGAAACCCAGAGAATAAAGAACCTTTAACACGCCAAACACGACACCACCCAAACATTGACATTTCTCCGCTGCCATTGCCAAACAGCTAGCTAATGATCAACACGGAGAAAAGGCTGCGTTCAATAGCCTGGTATGCAAACAGGGAAAAAATGTCATCTTTCACCGCGGCGCTGGAAATCATGAGCATTAGCGTGAGCACCAACACGTCCCAACGGAGATAACGATAACGCCAACGAGGTCGTCAAACAGCGATTAGCAGGATATCAATCCTAAAGTTTGAGTTAGGGGGCCGAAATATTCCGACTTTATTCCGACGTTATTCCGACTTCATTCCGAGTTTTTCAAGTTTTTAGTTGTGTCCTTGGCTGGAATCTTCCAGGAAACGCCGCTATCAGCCGGTTTAGACGGACCCGTTTGGGTCGTTAAGCTCTCATTACTATTGGGGGCCTCTTTGGCGCAGATTAGATAGCGTCACGCTATCGATCCCCTAGCGGAAGGGGGGGTCCAAAGAGCAGAAGAACGACACGTTAAGAACGACGTCTGTGTAAATGACACGCTAACGTCGCCTCAATCAATTTGGGATAAGTAAACGGCGTCAACCCCCCGCCCCCAGCATCGGGATAATATCCCGTTTCTGGATGGGTCGCTCTGATGTATGGACAGGCGGAGGATAAAAGGTGGAGCTGCAGGTGTGTTTGGTTTTCTCTACAGCGGCGGCGTCGGGGTCAAAAGCGCAGCTTGACTTAGACCGACTATTATCTGTGAAGGATGGCAAACAGGTCGCCGTAATGGGACACATCCACGCAAAACAAACACTCCACGGGGATATAATGCTAAACAAGCTGCTAAAAGGTCAGGAGGGACGGCCCCCCATCCCTCATCCTCCAAACCTCCCCATCTATCCACACACAGAACAAACACACCTCTTTACTTCCTTGAAATGAACCCAACAGGGTCCATTTGGGGCCCTTGATCTACTCTCCTTAGCCTGTAGTTGTCGCTAACGTTAATGCTAACACATGTAGGCTGTGATGTCAGAAAGGAATAAATGCATTGATGTTAATGGACCAAAAACACAGGTGAACAACAAAACTCCAGGTAATCAATCAATCAATCAATCAATACGTTTAATTTCTGATCCGGTTATCAAGGATGTTTTTTGTTTTAAATGTATGACTCGCTCTTAACGCTTGTGAAGATGCTTGCCTCGGTCACATGACTACTTTCTTAAAGGGGCCGCTAACACAGACTACATTAGCGCTAAACTGAAGCTAACAAGCTAGCAGAACCAACAAGAAACAAACGCTGGTGTGACGTTACGAGGACGCTGCTAATAAAGTTGATACAAACCGGATTCACCTTTATTATTACTACATATCTATCTCCTGGAACGACTCCGATCAGGAATAACATCACATCAGGATTAAGTAAACAAGAGTTTAAACCAGGTTTGAGTGAACCAGCGAGCAAACAGCAGCTTTATCATGTGTTTGTGAAGAGGGCTGGAGGGTTCTTAATCAGCCTGATAGCACTGAACACACACACACACACACACACACACACACACACACACACACACACACACACACACACACACACACACACACACACTGTACAGAGTTCAGATGGAAGCGGCTATGGTCACGACTGACCAGTGTGTGTGTGTGTGTGTGTGTGTGTGTGTGTGTGGGGTGGGGTTCCAGAGCCGTTAGCTAATAATCAATAATCAATAACTTCAACACAGGAAGAAGACTGAATCAAACCACCTGGTGACGTTCAGAAACAAACAAACAAACAAACAAACGAATAACCCATTGAAACAACCAACAAACCAACCGACCAACTACCCCTACACCATTACCTACCCCGCCCCCCCCACACTGACAGTAACACGTCTCTACGTTCCTCCACTGGTTGCTAAGCGACGGAGGATCCCACTAAGCCAGTTTGTCTGCAGCATAAGTCTGCTAAAGAAGCTAACGAGGCTGTTAGCCTCTATGACATCATGCGTGAGCGTGTCCCAGCATGCCGTGCGTGGGCTGTGAGGCATGTGAAGACATTTAAAGATCGTTTAGACCCGAAACGAGTGTTTGAATTCTTCCTATGAGGAGTGAACCGACGCTAACGGCGACTTCCTGCGTCCACGGCGTGAGCTAAATGAGTGCGCCGGTGAGTCACGGTGATTCATACGTTTTCACGTACGTACGTGTGACCAGAGGGTCAAGATGTTTTATCGCTTCATCAGGTTGCACAACTTCCTGCTCGGTCCTATCAGACATCCTCAAATACACATGGGACGGCGTTTCGCCACATTAAAGATCCGAACGCAATATGTGGTTAGTGTGGGGGCGGGGCTAAACCTTGTTTTCAACATGAAACGAGTCAACAGATTTTCATGGAACCCGTTAAACCTTCCAGATCGGGATGCCGGAAACGATTGAGGACGATTTTCCCGCCACTTCCCCCTCGGACATGACTCCACGTTTTTTTCGACGCGCTAACAAGACAAAGAACGTAACGAGGTTGTTCTGTCGTTGACGCTATCCCCTCAATTTATTCCGTATGAACTGAAGGTGTGGACGGGTTGAAGTCGGCAAACAGACAGCGGCATTAATCATTTCTGGAAAAGATAAAGCAGCAGAACTTTTTGCAAGTCACGGAACAAAAGAAACGTACGAAACGTTCCACGAGGAACGACTTCTGTCATGACGCAATCGCAAAATAAGATAAAACTGTAAATAGATGTAAATAAAACATCTATTTACAGCCGTTACTGCTAAATCAGTTTAGCAGTAACGGCTGTAGCGCCACCTGTCGGTAATGTCTTGGCAGGTATTGCTATGCTAACATCTCCAACAGCTCATTTAAAGTTTTCATGGATTTTCAAACGACACGAAAGAATGCGGCGCTACTAGATGTGCTAATGTTAGCAGAAACAAATGCTGAAGATGCTAGCTACAGATGCTATAGGATGACTCCCCTTTCAGGCTAACATGCCCAACTTTTATATTAATTTTTTTACTAAATGTTTTTTCAGTTTAGGTGTGCTAACGTTAGCTACGGTTTTTACCATGTGTTTCCTCGTTTAACACGTGCTGACGTTAGCTACTGTGTTAGCGTGATTTGGTTTAGAGCCCATGTGAAACAGAAAGTGCAAAAACAGTCCAAACTTGATTTACTGTTTCATTAAACGAATGAATTCATTTCCTCGTGAGTCAACGACGAAGCACCAAACACGATGGGACCTGTTGGACTGACCAGAACGATTAATCAGGCCGTAAAATCAGCTATGATTTAGCAATCACCCACAAGTAGAAGCTTCTGATTCACAGAGTGTCTGTAGCTATGGTAGCTTAGTTAAAATAAGCTTAAAAAGCCCATTTTTCTTAGTTAATATGCTAACACAGGCTTTTGGCGTCTTGGTTAGCCAGTTGATTTACTCGTATTTGTGATCAAGTCAGGATACGACAGGTTTATAGATAGATAAACACTTAATAAATCCTGGAGGAAGACCAGGATATAGTAATTTATGCTAAAATCACTCAGCTAATGTAAAGAAATCGAGTATTTCTCGTGCCAAACCAAAAAGTTTGCTTCCGATAATCAACAATTAACACACCCGGACACAAACACCCGTCTACCACGTGAAAGCTGCGAGTACAACTTGGTAGCATGCTAAGGGTGCTAGCTAGCCTGTGCTGGAGGCAGAGTGATTGTGAACATGTGACACTGGTCTCTTCATTTTAACACTTGGACGTTCGAACCTGCGACGACATTCCGTCCCACAAACCGCATTCTTATGCAATCTGTCGTCTGCGGCGGCGTTGGGGCGGTGTTTACCCTTCTCACTGCCGATTTTACAGTCTATTTGTTTTCTGTGCCGCTGTATCCTGCTGCTGTTACAACTCAACTTCCCCACCGGGATCTATAAAGCCTCATCTTATCTATTTACGACTGGAGAGAGATCTGTTTGCGTTTGCACACTCGGCGTAGTTTTCACATCGGAGGAGGTTTTATCACACGAGTATATCTCCAAAAAATCCAGGTCTCATGCTGCCACAGGTGTCGCCTTACAGAAGGAAAACAAACTGGCCTTCCCCCATTCTGCAAACGCTCCAGCTTCCTCCTCCATCCTCGGCAAAAAAAGAACTGAGAAGCAGGAGAAACTGGTTCTGCCTTCGCGTTAGCGTTAGCTGCGTGTCTTCCCTCTCGGCTTCTATCCTCCTCCCTTCTTTGTTCTCGCCGGAGAGCCTACAGGTAGGAGCACGCCGGGGCAAAACAAAACCTCCCAAACAAACTAATCCCACTCCCGTTTTGCCTCTTTCCACAGTCTTCCACCTACTCCCTGAAACAGTTTTGTTTTCCCCGCATCTGTCCCGATCCGGATCACAAAGGAAAGTCGATCCGGAGTCGCCCAAAAACCGTCGACTCCTAAAAATATTGACCTGAGAATTTTCTTCTTCAAAACGTTGCCTGAAACCAGCCTTAAAGCGAGGAAGCTAGCTGACGAGTTTTAAAAAGCTAGTCTGGCGAGTTGACAATGTGCTAAAAAAGCTAATGTTTGTACGTCAAACCAATGGAAGACCAGTTCACCTGGTTTCCTCTTTTGATTTGTCACAAGGAATGTCTTCAGAAAGGCTGCGTGAATAATGACGCAAAAATTCTTGCTAGCAGAATTCACATTCCGAGAAAGTAAACTACCGTTACACTAACAATAGTCAAACCTACTAACAGCTATGAGCCTGAAAGCTAACGCTATGCTAATGGTTCAAAAGTAAATAGCTGTAAACCAGAAGGCTAACAAGATGCTACGTTGCTATTTTTTCTGCCAGAAGATCGTAGAGCCAATCAAGAGTCAGCGTTCACCCAGCCGTCATGTGATTCCGGTTGAAGCCACTGGTTTCTTACCGGTGTGCGTCCGTTGGTGCGCCTTCAGGTGGGAGCTCTTCGTGTAAACTTTGGTACAGCCTGAAAAGAAACCACAGAGGAAGAAGATGAGCGCCTGACAGTCGGTTCATCCGAGGCCTCGAAGACCAAAGTCAGCCGGTTTCCCAGCTGGAGTTAATAGCTATTAAATGACGGATAATTGGTGGTAAAATAAAAAAGTTGATAATTTTTTTGTGATTGTTGACCAATCCGATCTGGCTGGAGACGTGGCATCGCCACCTACAGGTAGTTGAGATAACGCAGTTAAATCTCGCTTCATTAGCATATCTTTGTTTTCAGATGCGTTCAATCAACCCTCAGAGATCTGCGGGTGAATTTTTGCGACGTCTCTACCTTTGGTTAACTTTTGTTGTGCACATGAGAAAATGTGATTTCCCAAGAGATTTGAGTCACTTTATCCGGTCTGGAGTTTTACACATTGCTTGAGGACAGAAAGGAGCCCCGCCCAGGGAACCGTGCAGGACTCAATCTGCTGATAATGGATTCTGGTGGCCCTTCATTATTTACTCTTGGTGTGTAGGGGCAGATATTGGATAGCAGGGTGTTTTGTCGCCCGATACGGTACACACAAAACAGAAAAGAGTGTAAGACCTGGTTAGCGATGCCAACAACCAGCGCTAGCTGTCAGCAGGACTTGACTCTTTCGGTACTTCGAGATAATACCCATTGAATTTGGTTGCCAACATTTCAAGTCCCATTGCCAAATGAACTGGTATGAACCTCACATTCAAGCAGGCTTGTTGTTAATGTAAATTAGCTGCAAATACATCTAAGAGAACAGTTGACACTAGAGAGAACATCCAGTCCTTGCTTATTTCCTGTCTCTTTGAGCTTTAAGATTAGCAGTTACAGCCAAGATGTTAGCTTTGCATCATCTGCAAAGCTAGCATTAGCGTTTGCTCTGTCAAGGAGTGCAAAAAATGCAACATTAGTCCTTTTACAAGTACAAGTCAAAGATTGGACAACGGTTACCTGGGTAGTCACAGAAGTGGACCCTCCTCTTCTCCAGTTCCGGGTTGTTCCGTCGGTTGTACTTGGGCCCCGTCAGGACACCCTGGCCATGCGTCATCAGCAAGGCGTGTGGGGACAACCCTGTGATCTTTATCCCTCCAAGACGCTGCTGGTATGGAGGCGGAGCTTGGGCCGCCAAGCTGAGCAGCTCAGCGTGGCCGTCTGGACTACCTGGCTGGGAGTTTGGGGGTGACGGCGGCAGACTGTGGGGCCCTGTGTGCTGGGACGTGTTGGCCGGAGAGGCCTGGTAGTAACCGTGGTGCTGTGGGAGTTGTTGCTCCGCCATCATGTAGTTGCCGTTGGAGGTCGGCAGAGCAACGCTCCCGAGGTTCATCATGGTCCTGGCGCCGCTGGGGCCGTGTGACGCCGGGCTAGTGTGGGACAGAGTCATGGTGAGGTCAGCACAGCTGGTGATGGGCATGTGGTAGACCTGCTGCTGGGGGGCAGGGGGGCCAATGTGGAGCTCCGCGTCCAGACTAGGCGGCTGCTGTTGGGTACCGGTGGGGACGCTCACCCCTCCTCTGGAACTCATGTCTGGTTTGATGAAAACGTTGTTGACCACAGGCGGCACGCTGAAAACCGAGGTGAAGTCCGGCAGGGCCTGGGTGGAGGCGGAGGTGGCGATAGAGCAGGGCACCTCCAGCCCGGGCTCCGTCTTTATCTGTTGGGGGGTGAGGGTCTTGGTGTTGGGTCGGTAGAGGCCGGTGCGGAGGTGAGTGGTGCTGGGGAGGATGACGTTGATGTTGAGGCTGTAGGGGGCGATCGGTTTGTCCTCGGAGAAGTACTCGTCCACCACGGAAGCGCTCTCGCGTCGGTACTTCTTGTCTACGGACTCAGTGGGGAGACTCAAGAGGGGACCGACCTGGTGGAGATACTTGTCCAACTCCAGCTGAGTCTGAAAGAAACCAATCAGAGACGAGATTAAAGAAGGACGTCCTTCTGTAGATTACAAATAAAACTTTAAAGATGAAGACAACAAAATCTATTGGGAGAAATCAAGCTCAAACACATGACCATGCCCTTCTGAATGTGACCAACCAGGATGCGTTCCACCTGCCTAACTGGTGTATTGCTGATGGTTCATGCATGAGATGTGCCTTTAGCTTAGTTTATCAGTCTCGTTTAGGAAAACAAATTAGAGACAAGCACCTTCTTGAAAAGGATGTGTATCACCGCTATTAGCTTAAATGCTACAACAAAGATTTTGGCCCAAGAAAAGCGACAAAACCAACACCAGTCTGGGATCTTCTGTGAACTAGGTTGACTAGAAAATTTTGCGTCAAGTTGCAGGTTGTGTTCCTGCCCAGGAAAGGTGTCGTGGTTCAGTCATTTTTCAGGAAGCATGTGTAAATAAAATTTGGGAGGATCGTCTGGAGAAGCATCAGCAGCTCCCATTGGACTTGGACGGAGCAACTGGGAAAGATTTGTTGAGATTAGCAATACAGCAGAGAGACAATTCATAGAAACACGTCGAGTCAGAGGGTAATTAAAGGAGAAGGAAAACCATTACAGCCGTCTGAGAGATGTTGGTACCAGGACCTCCACCCCCTCCTTCATGCCTAACATTCCTGTTTCCCAGTGGAGCTCACTACCCTGACCCTCCGCCAAGCCCCGGCAGCTGGAGCGGACCTGACCTACAACCATTCAAGCCGTTCAGAGATCAGTCTCAGCAGAGTCTTCCAAGACTCTGAAAACTCCAAAGTCTTCGGAGTCTCTGAAGACTCCGAAGACTTTGAAGTCCTTGGAGTCTTTGAGGCAAACACTGGAGAATGTTTGTTGTTCGTGATCCTAATTCTGACTCCATTCTTGCAAATACTGGAGGCCATGAGTTGAAGGAGAAGATTTCTACATCTCACGCTTCAGGCGTGTGCAGACTTCATACAGGAAGTTAATATTTGTGGTATTTCTGTTTTGGATACTTTTCAGTTGGTTTCACGAGGTCTTCTACCTCGCTGGTCATGTGACCTGTCCTCCATTACCCTGGATAGCGGTCTGTAATTACACCATAGAGACGAGAAACTCCAAAATAAGATTAGCCGAAGATTCAAGGTTGGATAATAATAACTAACCAAACAGTTAGAGGCTCCTCCCTTTGCTAGATTAAGCTAAACGCGCTCAGACCCTCGAGGGATGATGTGTTTTTATTTCCAGTTCGGATTCCCAACCTCGACAAAAACGCCTTCCCTTTATTCACGACTCGATCCGATCGACATCCTAACAAACTGGTGTCACATGCGCCAATATGTGCGCCACAAATATGAAAATTTGTCCTGACAGGCCTACTGGTGATACGCCACGCACATAAGTGGGCGTCACCGACAAGTATATGGCAGATGGAGGCGATTGGATGAATAGAGGCAAAGAAAAGAGCAAAACAAAGGTTGAAGGTGAAACTTAAACAATGCCGGGTAAAAATAGACCCGTGAGACAGACGTGAAGCTCAGTGATGACAGAAGGACGGCGATGGGCGGAGCCAATTACATTCATTGCTATTAGTCAACATCAGCCCACAATAATGGGATCTGACTGGAGTGTTTTCATTCTCCCGTCTTTACAGGAACACGAGTCCCCGTCTAAACCCTCTATAGAAACCCAAACCCTCAAGCAACCGGTTTAGGACAAACGACCCGGCGTGGCGTTGATGGACTCCGGATTGAAGGACGTTTAGTTGTCAGCAGTTTGGCATGAAAGTTCAATTCTATAACATTTAAAAACAAAAACCTAAAATTTACCAAATATCAAGACACACCTCCTTAGTTACGCCCCACAAACGCTCGTCTGAGATAAATCTAACCGAGGGAACGAACCAAAACCCAACTTGTTTCCATGGAAACAAATAAATACCAACAACTGAAGTCCAACTTTCATGTGTTTTGGTTTTTTTTTTAAATGCAATTTTGTTTTTTGCGGCAGATAAAGAGCAGAGCCAAACGCGTGATTTTTGGTCCAACTTGTAGCGACCAAAGTAAAAGTTCCTGATTTCGTGATCTACAAATGACTCCACGAACGTTTGCATGTGTAACCTGAGGAAACATCTGGACAAACGTCGTAATGCCACCTCACAATCCATCGGGTTTTTCATGACCTTTGAAATCACGATGGTTGGAGGTCATGTGACCAACCTGCATTAATTTTTACAATGATCTCCAAAAACTTTAGAGCTCTTATAAACTTTTTAAAGAAGTCCAGCTACGCTTTCTGATTTAACGGTTTCCCGTCGTTACTTCGTCTTTTTGAAGCTTCCCGTCAAACGAGGGTGACGGCGGCGTCAAAGCGCACAAACCGAACCCCAAACCGTCTCGGAGCCTCTTGGAGCGGCGCCTAAAGACTCTGTCGGTTAATAATTGAAGGACATGTACAACCGCTAAGAATCCGTCTGCCTGATAGCAGCTCTTATCAGCTCGCTACATGTTTATGGGATGGAGGGGGAGTTTCCGGGCTCTAGTCCAATATGATGTCCATCCTTCACGGGTTCCAGTCTCTTTTACTACAGACCGAGTGAACTTTACTCCGTTATATCCGTTTTACAGTCCTGCCGGTGTCATAGTTCTCATCCCGTCTCCGACAGAGGCAGGAATTCAAACAAGTTTGACTTTATTTTTTTTAAACGGTTAAAAATTATTGCCGAGTCAGCATTTTGCCACAAATGCGACTCCACGCGCAACTTTTTTATCGTTTCCAGAAAAATTATTATAATAAAATGACTAAAAATCAAATAATTAAAAAAAAAAAGTAATTAAAATACAAATTTGATTTATAATTAAATACAAATAAAATTAACCCTGACAGTAAAATAAAAATCCGTCAAGACTTCTTGGATTTAAAATCTTGTTTTGTGGAGTTTGTTCAGCGGTTTTAGCAAAATCTTTCAACCCAATAAACTAATCAATGCAAGTGAAACCCCCCCTGTCCACCCACCACAAAACGCCTCCGAGCTACGACGGCAACCGTTGTCTTCACTGCTAATTGCTAAATCAAAGCGTGTGCGACCAGTTGGCCTTTATGGCTTTGAAGGAATGCAGAGCACCGGCGGCCGTTCGCCTTTGGATCTCCATAAAAGCCCAGGACTGATAAAGTTTGGCCCCCGGTTTGGATCAGCGGAGCAGAAATCATGACCGGGGTCATCCGAGCAAAACAAAACCTTTGAGGCGGACGTTTTAGGGTTCAGGTTCTCCAGCGGGTCGAGATCCAGGAGACAAACCGACGTTTGACCTCAAGGACGTCCGTCACGTTCAGGTTCATCGGATTTTACAGATTTATGTAGCTTATAGCTAATATAGCTTAGCTAACGTGAGCATGTCAAACCTGTGGAACGAGCGCTAGATTTTTCTTGTAGCAACTGAAGCTAACGTTAGCACAACGTTAGCTCGTTCATGGAGAATCGAATCATGAGAACTTAAATAACTTTAATGTCACAACTAAGTTGTGACATCATCATGCTAACAACTGATGACTGTCGCCGTTTGGTGTTTGCCTAGATTAGCTTAGCATCTCAATTAGCATCACAATGACAACCTGAACAGGTTCTTTCCCGACTTGACGTGAATTTCGGTTTCGCTTTCATTTGTAAAATGGGAATAATTTATCCAACTGCTCCGGTTCTTATTTTTCTTCTACATCCACGTGAACATCTGGGAATCGGTGACATCACGGCACTTGAAGAAACGCCGCCGCCGCCGCCGCCGATGGCATTCCTCCTGCTTCCAGCTAATCCCATGATTATCGCGGGATTTTGACCACGAAATGATTCCATCTTTGTTTTGGGTCATTCTCCCGTCGGATGAAAGCGCCATCAAAGAGCTGTAGCTCCACGGCGTCTGCAGACACGCCGCCAGGCATGATGGGTACTGATGACATCACCAGACCAAACAACCCAGACAGACGACGAGCCTCTGATGTGGTAACCTGATCCTCAGCCTGATTCATTAACTACTTAACGCCTCATTGCATCCCATCATTTCAGTCAACATGGACACGTTGGTATCCATGGAAACAGAGCATAAATATTATGCCTCTAAATGTATTTCAAACATAATTTACTTCCTCAAACAATCACTAATGATTGATTCTGCTTAGAATTTGAATTCCGGATTGAATTTTACGATTTGAAAAAGAGTCAAAGAAGTGATGCTAACGTGCGCCTGCTAGCCTCGGCGCTAACGCCGCGGCGATGACATCACGCTCCCATCAGCCGGAGAGGAGCGAGCAGAGACTCGCCGGCTGCAAACATTTGCTCGCATGCAAAATTGTCGGAGTGGAAGTCAAATAATTAGTCAAACCAAAACCCTTCCAGCCGTCCGGAAAGACAAACACGAGCAGGACGCAGGAAAATCCCAGCATGCACTGGGAGCCATATCTGGGTATTGATCAGGCGACACACCGCTGGAGTTACTCTGTAACTCGTGCCGTCTCTCGACCGGGACGCCGCCGGCAGTGATGGAAGGACATGGTTTCATATCAGTAACTTATTCTGCAATTAGTGGAGGAGCAGCAGATTTAATCCAGAATAAACGTCAGGAAGCAACATGAAGCTAAGCTAATAAAGAGGCTGGGACCCACTCATATGCTAATAGTAGCAGCTAATAAACATCATATTGCTAGAAAATAAAACATTTCAACCAATCAGATCCAGATTTTTAACTTTAATACAAGACCATTCATGAAAACTGTTCAGTTCCCAGAATTCAAAGAGGAACAGGAGACGTAATAAAGAGTCAGAGACGTTCCAGCGCCTGAAACCATCGATTAGAGCACATGTATTAAACTCATGGCCCAGGGGGCATTTAGTTACATTTAGTTACATTACACTGAGTTACATTTAGTTACATTTATTAGTTACATTAAGGAGTAGTTACATTTAGTTACATTACACTGAGTTACATTTAGTTACATTTATTAGTTACATTAAGGAGTAGTTACATTTAGTTACATTACACTGAGTTACATTTAGTTACATTTATTAGTTACATTAAGGAGTAGTTACATTTAGTTACATTACACTGAGTTACATTTAGTTACATTTATTAGTTACATTAAGGAGTAGTTACATTTAGTTACATTACACTGAGTTACATTTAGTTACATTTATTAGTTACATTAAGGAGTAGTTACATTTAGTTACATTACACTGAGTTACATTTAGTTACATTTATTAGTTACATTAAGGAGTAGTTACATTTAGTTACATTACACTGAGTTACATTTAGTTACATTTATTAGTTACGTCTGGCCCTTTGAGGACAGCCGTGATGCTGATGATGTGGCCCTCTGCATAATGGATTAGAGTTTACTTGTTAGCGTAACAAAAATAATAAATAAAATAATAATTATTTTTTATTATTATAATATAATAAATAATAATAAATATAAAATTAGCTTTTTTTTTTTTTTTTACTACAATCATTTTTATTCTGGAAGAATAAATAAAAAGACTTTAAGAAAAGGGAGGAGTCAGAGTTCAGGACGGCTCCATTACAACCTTTCTAAAGGGGGTGGGGGGGGTCGCTAAACCCACCTGCCGGCTGGTTAGACCAGTTCATTCTCGCCAGGATGGGGGCGGGGGGGTTAGGAATCAAAAATAGACAAAAGTAAACAAAAGTGACCACACGCTAACGCCGCTGATGTAAACAAACATCAAAGCTGACGACACCTGAGGTGGAAAAAGCACCGTCGGCATTTTATTCACGCCAGGAGAAGGACTTTCGCCGCTGTGACTTTCTCGTGGGGTCGGCCGGCGTCGTCAGCGTCTCTTGGCCTCGAGGCCGCGTGACGATGAGGGCGCCGCTCAGACAGGTTGGACCACATACTGACGCCGGCTCAGCCAAACAAAGATGGCGGACGGCCAGAAGGCGGAGCAAGACGTTCACGCTCAAAACTAAACCAGAGATGGGGGGGCGAAGACGTTAGCGAATGCTAACCGGCATCTCCTTAGCCAACGCGCCGCTATAGGCTACAAAGACGAGGCTAAGGAACCCCAGAGGCCCCAAAACCAGTTCCAGCCAAACGTTAGCCTGAAAGAAATGTATCATTAACAAAAAAACGATACAAGAACAAGAAAAACGTAAAAACGCTCGAGGCTCCGCCCCCTCCAGGAAAATTTTTTTATCTCATCTTAAAGGAAGATGACAAAAAGTTCCTGAAGTGGAAAACGTTCCGCCTCAGTCCCGTTTTTTTTGTTTTTTTTCACGGGAACAAAATGTGACAAAGAAGCTGATTGGTTGGAAGTGATGTCATCAAAAACCTCTGTTCCCAAATAAATGTGAGCTCCAGTGGAAGAAAAAGTTTAACAAGGAGTGAAATGTTTTATTCTCCTCTAAGAAACACAAAGGACATCAGAACGGATCCGGATCAGGTTTGGGGTTCCGGATCAGGAACCCCAAACCTGATTACACCTGAGACATATCTTCAAACTGGACTAAAATACCGACTGAAACCGGATCATGTGACCAAATGTGAACCAAACCGAACCGGGTCTGGATTCAAAAGTTCTTCAGGATCCCGGATCAGGCCCACGCGTCAACCTGCTCCTTCATCACGTGACCCAGCCCCCCCCCCATCGCCATCACCCTCACTTATCACCCGTCATGACATCCGATTTGGGTTCGAACTGGTTCCGACACCGGATCCCGTCGGAGCGCGTTCACACAAACACGGCTGTGCGCTTGTGGTGACGTCACCACAAACAACTCACCCCCGGTTTATTTACATGTAAATATTCATCCGCTGATCGCTTCTATGTTTACCTGCATCACAGATTCTACAAGTAAAAACGTTTTCCTCCGATCCACCTGAGCTGCGCTGCGCTCGCGCGCCCCAGGTGAGCTTCAGCTGCCGCGTCAGGCGCGTGTCGGACTTTAACCTGTCCGGACAGGTGAGCCGCGTCCTCACCTGTCTGACAGGTAGGGGGAGAACAGCCTGCAGCTCGGCGCAATCAAACGCGTGTTTGTCCTCAAACAGCGCGGGATTGAACCAAACACCACCTGCAGACAGGTAGGTAAACTCACGCGCTCAGCCAGGACAGGAAAACACACACACACACACACACACACACACACACACACACACACACACACAGGCCGGAACTCCGGAGCTCCGGTGGTTCACCGGCTCGGCGCAGACTCTCACCCCGGGTTTGACGTCCTCGAACACGGCCGCGTCCTCGCCGCCCTCCGCTCCGGACATGCGCACTGGCTTGAGCTGCGTGAAGACCGCGCGCTCGTCCGTCGCGTGCGGCGGATTGACTCCGACACTCGCTGCCATCGCGGATAAACTTCAGGTGAGTTTCAGGTGAAACAGCATAAAAAGACTCGCGGCGCCTCTTCCGGAGCTGCACACTGCGGAATAATCCCACGGCCCTCCCTCGCGTCTGCGCCCAGGTACGATCCACCTGAACTCATGTACGGACCTGCCACCTGGAGCCCACGGGGGGGTAAGCCAATGGCGGCGCGCGAAGAGTCACCGGGGGCCAATCGGCTGCCAGGAGGGAGGGACTCACCTGAGAAAGTCAAAGGCACGAGCCGAAGGAGCAGCAGGAGAAGAGCCGCGAACGAGCGGAGGACCGGAGGAGTCACGAGATTTAGGTCAATAAAGTTCACATGGACGTTTGTTTGTTTGTTTGTTTGTTTGTTTGTTTGTTTGTTTGTTTGTTTGTTTCACTAGGTAATCTGTTTTATTTACGCCACTTTATTTCACCACGATGAGACATAAATTATAGCAACATTAATACCAGACTAAATCAAACTGGACTAAATTGGACCAAACTGAACCAGATTAGACCAGAAAATATATAATACTGGATTTAACTGGACTAAACTGGGCCAGACTGGACTAAACTGGACTAAACTGGACAAAACTGGAGCAAACTGAACCAGATTGGACCAGAAACCATATAATACTGGACTTAACTGGACCAAACCAGACTACACTGGACTACACTAATTATACTGGACTAAACTGGACCAGACTGTAATCATACTGGGCCAAACTGGACCAAACTAGACCAAAATGAGCCAGACTGGATCGAACTAGAACAAAGTAGACCAAACTGGGCCAGACTGGACTGAACTGGACTAAACTGGACCAGACTGCAATCAGACTGGACTAAACTGGACCAGACTGTAATCAGACTGGGTCAAACTGGACATAACTGGACCAAACTAGACCAAACTGAGCCAGACTGGACTAAACTGGACCAGACTGTAATCAAACTAGACTAAACTGGACCAGACTGTAATCAAACTGGACTATACTAGATCAAACTGGGCCAGACTGGACTAAATTGCACCAAACAGAATCAGACTGGACCAGAAACCACATAATCCTGGACTAAACTGGACGAAGCTGGACCAGATTGGACCAGACTACACTAAACTGGACCAAACTGGGATCGTCCGCCACCCTCCAATCATGTTGGCGCTTGGCGTTGACTCAGCGTTCGCGGTAAAACTGGACCATGACTGTGCGGTTCTTGTTCCAGCAGGTTGAACTGGAGCTAAAGAGACGACCAGTAAAGGTCCTGAGACGGGAACAGAACCCAAGACCTTCCAGAGGCCGGTGGCAGATTTTTCTCCTGAGAGAAATAAATATTTGTTAATTTAATATTTAATTCTGACTTTTAAATGAAAGATAAACAGAATAAAGTTAAATAACGATTAGTCAGTGCAAACAAGCAGGAACATGTTCTGATAACGCTAACGCTAATGCTAACACCGGATCACGTGACGGTGGAGCCACTTCTTCATGCTAGCGGAGACTCGCAGCTGCCATTGGCTCAAACTTCACCCTCTGGTGGGCGTGGTCGGTTCCCTTCATTCTGTTTATAGAAAGCAGCAGAAGAATGCCGCCGGTCCGCACGTTTGAGGCTAGCGTGTAGCATCCAGCTACGATCAAAGCGACTGTAACGTGTACAAAATTCCAAAGGGGATTAAAAAGACAATCGAAGACACCGCTACTCGTTTGGCAGCATTTGGCGCCAAGGCTAGCGCGAGTGCTAACATGCTACACCACGTTCATCCTTGTTGCCGTGCTAGCGTGGTAACAATGGCTACTTAGTCATTAAAATTAGCCAATAGATATAATGATGATCTGATTAGAAATAATCAGGGGGGGGGGGGCTTGGCATTCACCTTTATTGGGACAGGGCGGAGTCATGCAAGACAGCATGCCGAGGCGTTTTTATAGTAGACACCCACACTGTCAATGACTAAACGTGTTTCTGTTGCCTCGATGACATCATCAGCTAACCTCCAGGTAAACACAGAGGTTGTCATGCCAACACTAAACAAACAAACATACTAAACAAACATGAAGGGGGTGATTTCAGAGCAAGGCTCCGCCCACCATCGCCTGGACCAGGTTAGCATTGTGCTAAAAGTTGTATTGCATATAAAACCAGCCCTGCAGCTAAAGGCATGAACGTGATGGACTAGTTGTGACTGAGACCTGGGACGGAATCCAACCCATAGTGGACCAGATCCAGCCCAGATCCTGAACAGACTGTTCTAGACCAGATCCAGGAATGAGGAAACCAAGCCAAGATTCAAACGTTTAATAGCGTCGCTCGTGTCGCAGAAAGATGACATTCAAATTAGGTCTGGATTGTGAACTCTGCCTGAAGAACGTTTTTAGTCCTCAGAACCCCTAAATTTAACATTTGTATGTTTTTTTTAACATTTGCAATTTTTAAAAAAATAATTTCAATTTTTTTAAAAATGAGAACAAATGAGAACAACAATGGAGTCTACAACCTGAAATCTGTTTTTGTTTAATGTGTTTATGAATAAAGTTTAGATGAAACCAAAAAATGTTTGAATTCTGCTGAATATTTCACCATGTGAACCTGGACTGTTTCACCATGTGAACCTGGACTGTTTCACTGTGTGAACCTGGACTGTTTCACTTCGTGAACCTGGACTGTTTCACTGCGTGAACCTGGACTGTTTCACTGTGTGAACCTGGACTGTTTCACTGTGTGAACCTGGACTGTTTCACTGTGTGAACCTGGACTGTTTCACTGTGTGAACCTGGACTGTTTCACTGTGTGAACCTGGACTGTTTCACTGTGTGAACCTGGACTGTGTGAACCTCGACCGTGCCGGTCGGCGCCTCAGGGGACACCCTTCATGAGGCGCCGTCACTCAGGCGTCTGAACTGGACCCTCGCTGGGATCCGATCACGTTTCCCACACACCTCCAGTTTGCGGCGGTGGAACCTTTACTTATCCGGTCGGCTGCTTCTCGAACAAGCACAAACAAGATGGAGCTGCGCGATAAGACAGAGATTTTCCAGTCATGCAGCAGAAATTCTTTCACCTGGATCAGGTAACCGTTGGCAACAATAAAAAAATAATAGAATGAAACAATCTGGGGATGAAGCCCGACCTGAAAAACCACCTGAAGGAAGGAGGGATTAGAACCAACGTCCATCAGAACGCCTCATTCGTCATTCCCGCCAAACCTGGAGAACCTGCTAAAAATGCTAATTGGCTTGATTCCATTGATTGATTCTTCAATCCCCGAGGATTCTGATTGGATGAAAAGTCTGGAACACAGCCTCTGATTGGCCGACAGACTGAACTGAAGCACTGTGATAGAGCCACAAAAGAAGAACGAGGAAGCGTTCTTTAAGTTGTCTTTAAGTTGAGAAGATGGAGGAACAGGGGAAACGCCACGCCTCAACGCCGACCAATGGGTGAAGCTGTACGGTTCCAGGGACTAAAAGTAACGGAGAATTAATAACAAAATTAAAATTAAAATAACAAAATAAAAATAACAAAATAACAATAAAACAAATAATAAAATAAAATAAAATAAAATAAAAAGAACAAAATAAAAATCTGAATAAACAGCGAACATTCATTCAGTTTCGTTTAGTGATAAATTACGACACGTCTGTTAAGGTGAACTTTAGCTCCGCCTCCACCGCCCTGGACCACCTGATCCCTGGAAAATTAATCAGCTGGAAAAGGAGGACAACAACACAAATCTGTGCTGGGGAGGGAGTGGCCGGAGGGTGAAACGAGGGCCTGTGATTGGCTGTTGGTCTGTTGACTGAAGGAGGAACAGCCTCTGATTGTTCTCAGGAATGACGGCTGTTTACCTTCAGCTGAAGCATCGATCCGAACAGGTAACTTCAGTTCTGTCTGCACAGAGGTGAAGAGGAGAAGGAGGAAGAGGAGGAAGAGTAAGGCCTATTAAAAGAATTGGAGGATGGTTTTCAATTAGCAGTTTAAACTTAAACGGGATTTGACTGTTATTATATAATTTTCTATCCTTCGTTTTATGCGAGGAATTTGGCAATTTCTGCTTTATACAAATAAAGTTTTTTCAAAAAGTACATTAAAGGATGTGACCCCACCCCAGAGAAGAGGCGATGACTGATGGGACGTTTATAATTCGGCGTTGTAATGAAAGAAAACCCCTCTGATGCTTCAAACATTAACAAAAGTGATCACATACGCCGATGACGCCTCACTTCTCCCAACAGAAAATAAAGATTTCTCAATTTAAAAGACACGGCAATCAATGATGCAATCAATGTATTGATTATGAATGAGTCGGACAGTTTATCTACTGTAGACGACAGTTGTAACCGCAAAATGATGTGGATCGAATCCATAAACGTACAATCAGCGTTCTGTTCGTCAGTTCGTCAGAATATCGTAAAAAGACACGTCAAGGTTTTTTTTATTACTTAACAACACGACAAACAATCTAGATTCACTGGAATCACTCAAATCACATGTTGTTAAGAAATACAGTTTATAGACTCAGGAGTCTCTAAGTCGTTACCTGTAAATGTGATTTCTAAGGACCGCCCCCACGGGAATGCAAAATGTCATGAAGAAGAAAAATAAAAATTTGCCGAAAAAGATTAGTGAAATAAAAACTCCAGGAGTGATTGGAAAAGAGGTTTTTTGTGGCTTTTAAGACAATTTGCCTGTAGCCTGTATGCTAACAGGGTTAGCATGCATCCTTTTAAGTAGTAGTTCTTTTCTCTTGACAGTCCTGTCAACGATAGAAACGATATAGACGTAAGCTAGCTGGTTGTCGGCATAGCGATGACAGCTCCCCCCCAAAACACAACAATACATTTGTGAATGGAGGTTACATTTAGCTATTAATAATGGGAGGACTTAGCATGATAATTGCTTCTTTCGCAGCCAAACTTTTTTTTAAATTGATTGACGGATCTTTTTCTATTTGTTCCAAATGGTTCTATTATTATTATTATTAGTAGTAGTAGTAGTAGTAGTAGTATTATTAGTATTATTAGTATTATTGTTGGTGTTGTTATTATTATTATTATTATTATTATTATTATTATTATTAGTAGTAGTAGTATTATTAGTATTAGTATTATTAGTATTATTGTTGGTGTTATTATTATTATTATTATTATTATTGTTATTATTATTATTATTATTGTTATTATTATTGTTATTTACATCATTGGTCGACTCAGACCTTCAAATTAATTTACATTAAAATGAAACATTTAAATTCTGAACTGTTCCTGTAAGTTTCACAAACAGCTGATCTCTTAGTTTCTTTCCAAATTTAAACTTTAGATTTTATTTTCCCTTTTTGCTTAGCGATCACCTGATCGTCAAACCTTTATTAATCATGAAATAAATAATAATTCCAGCTCGTACTCCGAGTTAAAAGCCGACCAGATCAACTCAATCCTGTTCCTTTCTAAACGCTTCGAGCAGAAAGACAGGAAACCACAAACGTGTCGCAACTCTGAGTTCCTGACAATCCTGCAGGATGCATGACCATATATGGCTTTCAGGATGTCCTGGAATTCCTTCAGGTGAGATATGAGTTGGTGATGTCATCACAAAGGGGGGGGGGGGCGTAGAATTAGCACTCAATGCTGTTTTATTCCTTTCCTGTTTCTGATTTTCTGTTTTTGCGACACTGGCGCCGGTGGGCCGGACCGACCCCCCCAGAGGTCCCAGAACCAGACGGGTGGCACCAGTTCTCCCAGTAAACAGCAGATTGCTGGGTGTTATTTTAACCCCTGAGGACAAGAGAGCTCCCTCCGTCTCAGGTTACCCCCCCCCCCACCTGTCAGAGGGGGCAGGCGAGGGGGGAGAGGGGCAGACGAGAGGGGGCAGGTGAGCCATTATTAACTCCTCATTGTTGGTGTGTGTAGTGGAAAAAAACCTCCAATCGCTCTGCTTTTGTCTCCTCCTGAACCGGGGGCATCCCATCAGCCACCTGGGTCACCGCCAACGCGACTACGAAGAGATTCAAACCAACAAACCACGAAAAAATAAACGCCACACGTCAAAAACAGGAAGTTCAATGAGTGATTGATCATTTATGATCAGTTCCGCACAGATAACAGATACAGAAATCTGTGTTATAGACCCACAATGCATTGCTCATTAAGGAGAATAATAAATTAGACCTCCCACCAGCAGAGGGCGCAATGCTGAGCTCCATTCCAGATTTATGTAGAAAAGGAGGAGCTAAGGCGATTAAATAGTAAAAATATAAATCAGTAGGAATAAAGATCTTATTTTTACAGTCTGAGATAAAAATGATAAATACAGAATGAAAATTTAAATCTTCTCCTTAATATTTATATTATTTTGATTTACGAAATTTATCATTTTCTTACCTGTGGTAAATATTAATAGGAAGTCTTTTCTTCCTTTTGTTCTGCTTGAATTCTTCTTTTCTGAGTCAATAATTCTGTTTACAGTGAATAAATATTGAACAGCATCGTTAGCTCAAGTCCTTCACGTCGTCGCGGCGACGCTGACAGGCTGTTTTCTGACTGATGTGTGAACAGAACCAAGAACGCCGCGTTCCATGTTTGCTGTCATGTCATCCGTGGTCGTTTATCAGCTCAGAACAAAAAGTCTCCAACAGAGGATCCATTCAGTCCGAAGGGAACGGCGCCCGTTAGCCTGACGCCGACGACGATAATGACGCTAACGACGCTAACGATGGGTTCCGTTCAGGGTGAAATGTTGGGTCTGGTTCTGATTGGAGGATCTGGATGTGGTTATTCTTCACCTGTGTGAATCATCTGATCAACGGTAAAGATTTTAGCCTCACAGGCTAATGTTGGCTAGGATATTATTGTTTACAGATTTGAAAAAAACAGTAAATATTTTAGCCTTTCGGGCTAACGTTAGCAGGATATTATAGTTTAAAGACAAAGACGACGTGTTTTGAAGCCTGTTAGGCTAACGTTAGCTGTGCTATGAAACACAGGGTAACCTGAGCCGTTTGATTCATGCGTTAGCAAACGTTTGATGACACCAACAGAGCTGAGATTTGATCCTGAGCCCCTGAGGGAACACGAACGGAGACGTTTCCTGTTTTGAGTTGCGATCCATCGCGGTGACAGGGAACGGCCACGCCCGCCGGTGCTAACGTTCCTCCGCGAGCGAAACGCCTCCGTCCTGCAGCTCGTATCGGATTAGCATCGGATTCTCCGGCCAGAATAACCTCACCCCACCTCCCCGTGTTGACACACGGCGTGTCAACTGGGAGGGGGCGTGGCCAGCCTGGAGGACACACGACCTATCATCTGTCAGCTGATCGCCTGACGCCTTGTTGTTGGGCGATGAACCGACAACCATTAATAATGAGTGAGATCAGTGATGGTGGAACCGACACCCGACTCATGAAATAAACAGGGGGGTGTTTGTGCTGCAGGCTGGAGGCGGAGCTGAACACCTCCAGGTTAAGCTTTTAGCATTCATTAGCATTTATTACCTTCATGACAGGGAGGAACTTTTAGATTCCCGATTTGATCGGGAAAAATGTGAAACGTGGATCCGGATTGACGCAACATCGTCATGGATTTATCTCTGGATGGCTCCGCCCACTTTCTGGACATAAAAATAAACCTGACGGCCGGTTGAAACGAATCCATCGTTTTACAACGGAATCGAAACGCGAGGAGTTCCCACGCGATTCCGATTCCGTTTCCCAGCCTAGAAACGGGCGCCGTAAAAAAAAACGCGCTGACTCGGCGTTCCTCATGATCGCCTGTAATTTGGATCATTATTTGGATGCTGATGAAGCAGCCGGAGGGCAGAGCCCAGACAAACGCATCACATGTTGGAACAACATCGAGCAAACTCAAAACTGCATGCAACATCACAAACAGCATTCCTGGCTTCAACGGAGGCTCCTGATTGGTCGAAACCAACCATCGGACTTTGATGTTTTAGCAACGGGAACCAATTTCATTGTAATGATTGAGGAAAAATGTTCGGGACAACCTTTTACTTTGGTGGCGGGACACCGGTGATGTCATCAAAACGAAATACGAAATTACAATGAAAAAAAAAAAATTTGTTTAAAAAAATATTAAAAACTTTATTTTTTGTCTATATATTGAAGAGATTTCTCAGCCTACCTGTTTCAGGGGGGCGAAGCCTGAATGCATCCAATAGGAACCTGCTGATGGGCAACATTGTCTGGGGAAGGCGGAGCCACAGGAGACTGTCGTTGTCATGGGTACCTTCGCCGCTAGTCCGTTTTCATTGGACCTGCAGCGAAGAAACGATTTAGTTGGAAACAGCCAATCAGATTTCACCAATAAACCTGATCAATAACGGATTGATCTGTTCTTCATCTATTTGTGTATGATGACTCTTCCTCCCCTCCTCTTCCTCCGCCCACTCATCACTATAAAACGTGCTTTGCGTGCAGAGCATGACTCAGCGCCAAGTCAGCGCTGAAACAGAGGCCTGCCCACGTCAGCGATAAAGTCATGGGGCGGGGCTTAGCTAGCTGCTACATGCTAACAGATGTGATGGAAACACAGAGCTTTCTGATTCACGCTCTAGGTGGGCGGAGTCACTTCTGGCCTATCACGACGGAGGCAACAGTGAGTTGACGGATGCGTTGACGGATGCGGTGACTCAGCGTCGACTGTTTGCTGAGTCGCGTTTGTTTTCTCTGAGATTAGAGCAACAATAAGGACGACTCTCTGCGACCTTTGACCTGACAGTTACTGTATGAGAGCGTGACGGATGGACGACTGTCCAAACACTCCATTCATACCATCACACACACACACACACACACACACACACACACACACACACACACACACACACACACACACACACACACACACACACACACACACACACACACACACACACACACACTCAGCGTTAAGACAGATCATGTGACCAAGCAGCCAAACTTGATGGTGAAACTTACTTTAGCATGTTATTTACTTTAGCAGGGTGCTAGCACGCTAGGTTAGCATCTGTCTTAGTTTGTCAGGTATGACATCATCAGTGTTGGACGTTTATGTTATCATGAACAAATTTGCACCAATGGAAACTCAGAAGCTAGCTGGTGGTTGTCATAGCAACGGCGTTCCTGCCAACCACTTTTATCGTCTTGTTCCATTTCTAAAGATAAAGTTTGCTAACTTTTGACGGGTTGAGGGCACAGCTTTGGCTCAGCCAATCAGAGAACAGTCAGGCTTATTCTCTTCCTGGGAGGGGCCGAGGGGGAGGAGCTAAAACCTTAACGCCACTGATCGACACGTTGATACTGTTGTTCTCTAACTGGATCTGTCTGTGGGTCACAGCGCCCCCCGCTGGAGGAAACACGAACCTCACCTGACCCTCAGGTGACAGGAAACAGGTGAATCTCAGGTGAAAGGACTTCCTGTCTGTTATTTATTACAAACACCGCAGATAAAATGTTAATGTTTGTCGTGTTGATCTATTTAAGCTTCATGTTTTAACAACTGATGAATAATATATTTTACTAATACAATTAATTAAGATCTTCATTACAATAAGTAAAGAAAAAAATGTAAATTTAATACTTTAAATTTGAATAGTAATTTTCACTAATAATAATGTAACTAATTCGGTAATTAATTAAATGTTATTTTTGATGAATTAATCTAGTTCAAATAACTTAAAATTGTAGTAATCGTTTCAATAACAAGGGGAAAAGTAACATTTAAAATTCTAAATATACATATTTAAGTAAGAATATTTTGCTTGTTAGTGAAAATAATTACTATACGTTCAATAAAAGAAAAGAAAAAAGTTTAGAATTTATGTAATTAAACTTCAAATTAAAACGTCCTACACGTACATGGTCATGAGTTGCACTGACGTCACTGGCCACCAGGGGGCGGAGCTGCGCCATTGTTGAGGAAACACTAGGGTGGTTAGGAAGCCCCACCCACCAGCAGGTGGCGGTCAGAGCCACAGAACATAGAGGGGGGCCACCTGGCAGAGCGCCAGTCTGTGAGGGCCGCTAATTAGTGCCTGATGTTCACTTAATGAGGGGGGGCCACGGGGGGTTAAGGGGGGTCGTGAGGGGCACAGGGTAAATCTCCTGACATGATGAAGAAAAGATACCTCCTCCCTGTAATTAAGACACAAGCATTTACAGAAACACACACACACACACACACACACACACACACACACACACACACACACACACACACACACACACACACACACACATACACACACACACACACACACACACTAATGAGCTCGACAACATTTTCTAATCAAAACATCAAACAGATTATCAGCGCCGTCTCTCGGGTTTTTATTGGGATCGTTTGTCGTCTGCTTTTATTTTCATCCAACAGTGAAAATATAAAAATACGTTGTGTTTAAAATAATTTAGATAAAATAGGTCAAAATATTTTATTGTAATTATTTGATTAACATTTATAATTATTATTAGGTATTCAAAGGTCAGTAAATTCACCAAAGTAAACAAGAAGTGAAATATTTTCTTTTTTTCTAAAGAAACCAACAACACCTTCAACAAACCATCATTCAGAATAAATTAAATTCATTTAAAAACGACAAAGAATGAAGATGGTTAAGAAATAAATAGATGACGTCACTAAAACAACAAACAAACAAAAAATAGTAACAAATAAATAATCCCCCCCCCTCAACAAAGATGCTAAATGGGCTGAATCCCGTCGACATTATGTGGAGAACTTCCTGTTAGCCATCCCACCAGAGCGGACAGCAGGCCGCCGCTGATGCTAACGCTAAAGCTAACGCGACGGGAGGATTCCGAATGGATATTGTTTCCAAACCCGTCTGGCCGTCGGCGCGGCGACGACGCGCTAACCGCCGCTGTGGTTCATTAGTTTATTTATGAAAAGACTTCATTAAAATTGCATCCGGTGTCTTGGCCCCGAACCGGAGGCGGAGTCAGAAGCTCCAGTTAAACAAACACAGCGTCGCCACGGAGATGGAGCCCCGAGGACGGAGCGACGGACCGGGAACAGAACCGAAACCGGACCGGGAGTGTGTGATCCACGTCCAGGGTGTCAGGTTCACCCCAGAAACAGTCCGGGTTCACACAGTGAAACTGATGATGTCAGAGCCAATGTGACTCCTCCTCCTGTTTAAATCACACTTCAGATTCTTCAGGTTCTTATTGGTCGATGGTTCCTACACTTTCTGGACGTGAACCCAACCAATCACGTTCCAGCTGGAGGAACGACACCCCCCTCCCCCCCCCCCCCCGTCTGAGGATTGATTGACGTCGGACTCGTCTTTGATTGCGCCCATCGGAGCGCCGGTGGAATCACTTTAGCCTCCAGCGCGTGCGCCGCTACCGTTCATTAGCTCTGAGTGCTAGCGGTACCTCGGGTCCATCACGCCGGCCTCGCTGCTGCTTCCTGTTCTAATTGCCCCAATCGTGGAGCTGCAGCTGCCCATTAGAGAAACATCCATTAGTCTGCCCCGGCTCTCCAGACGGCCACGCCCTGTCTTTACTACACCTCTGAGACGACCGCGCTCTACAGCGCTAGCTAGCAGCGCCGCAAGCTAGCAAGACGTTCCATGTTCACCTCCGACCAACTCCTTTAATTACCTCCATAAGCGCGTAGCATCGCCGCTAACAGGACGCGTTCACTTGCTAACAGGCTAACGGGCTAATGTGCAGGAAGATGTTAGCATCACTATAGCAACAGGAGAGAGATCGCCCAAGGTTTATCCATCTATCTATGAAGGAGAGGAGGAGGAGGATGATGATGGAGTGATGGTCAGAACCGCTCTGACCGTTAATGGAGGTGGATGATGGGTAGTGAGGAAGAGGATGATGATGAAGAGCAGCATCTTTTGATCATGTGACTCCGTCCAACAGGGTCGTCGACAACGAAAACATGAAATATTGAAGTTGTTCTCGTCCGACCGATGGACCGACCGCGGCGGCGTTCAGGGGCCTGATGGGAGGGGGGCGGGGCTTCAGAGGTCACGAGTTCGAGGCTCCACCGCCTCGGGGCGCCCTGCCCGTTGTGCCTTAAGAGGTGTCAATCACCGAAGATTAAGGGGAGGTCACCTGAGCGGCGGTCTGCCGGGGGCCTCTGGGGTCGGGGCGATGAGTTGACCCCGCCCCCCCCTCGCCGACCCCCCCACCCCCACAGACATGAGCGAACAAACACCAGGAGCATAAAAGAAAGATGACGCATGAATGATGCATCGTTACTCACCATGAGGGGGGGGTGCATGCCTCTTGCAGTGATGTCACAGTTGAAGCTCCGCCTCCATTGGAGTTTGCGTCACGTGGTCGATTCAAGAAGCAGGAAACAGGTGGGTTTTAGCTCCGCCTCCTTCAGGTTTTACTCCCATCCCATCATCCTGACACCTGGGGCGAGAATCAAGCCACCTCCCCCTCCCGCCTCAGGGCCTGAACCCGCCCACCTGCCCCAGGAGACCCAATGGGCTGGAGGCGGGTTTTAACCCCAACAGGTAACAGTTGCAGCTCTTTAACCACCAGCTGACCTTTGACCTCCAGAATCCACCAGTTAGCCTGGACCGATCTCCTATGAATGCTCCTATACAGCATTCTGGAGCCCAGAGCATCATGGGAAGCTCACATCAGAGCCAGGTCATATGCTGGATCTAGCTGACCAATCCTATGCGGGCTTTCCGCCTCATGCCCCGCCCACTCCTCTGTTACTTTTGCAGGTTTTGGGAAAAATATAAATTTTAAAATTAAAAAAAATCCTCAATTCTTTTTTTTTTTTTTCCTGATCTGAAACAAAAAAATTATATCATTTGGAGAACGACGCGTTAAGTTCTGATAATAACATCCCATTTCAACGATGCGTTCAGGAAAATCCGACGTGTTCCTGTTTTGTTCTGCCGGAGTCGATGCGACCGGAGATAAAAACCAGATGATGAACTGAGAATGAACAGATAAGTGGTGCAAATTGATTGTTTGAGCTGCTGCTGCAGTGTGTATGTAAATGTGTGTGTGTGTGTGTGTGTGTGTGTGTGTGTGTGTGTGTGTGTGTGTGTGTGTGTGTGTGTGTGTGTGTGTGTGTGTGTGTGTGTGTGTGTGTGTGTGTGTGTGTGTGTGTGTCCCTCAGGGAGTGTGTGCTCTGTGATCCAGGTAATGCAGACCAGAGGCTGAACAAACGAGACGTGACCGCTCCCCATCCATCTTGTCTGCGCTCCGTTCTTCTTCTATTGATCGATGGGACGGCGCTAGCTTGTGTTTGCACGCCTGTCGTGACATCGCGGTGACATGACTCCGCCCCCAGGGGAGACGGAGGAGAGGGGGTCCCCACAGAGAAGGGGGGCGGAGGCCGGCGCTCGCCACAGCGACAGTTTTAAGTGCCTCTGAATGCAACACACAGAAAGAACTAATGCTACGCTAAATATGCTAATAAAGCTGACGTGTGGGTTGACCTTTAACCACAAACAAAAGCAGCGGTAAACAAACAACAAGACTACAGACCCGCATCAGCAATTTTAACTCACTTCCTACTAAATACACGAACACCAAAGCTAACGAACACCAAAGCTAACGAACACCAAAGCTAACAAACACCAAAGCTAACAAACACCAAAGCTAACGAAAACCAAAGCTAACGAAAACCAAAGCTAACGAAAACCAGAGCTAACAAAACCAAAGCTAACGAAAAGCAAAACTGATAAAAACCAAAACTAATCAAAGTCAGAATTAACAAAAACCGAAACTAACAAAACCAATGCTAAAGAAAAACCAAAGCTAATAAGAACCAAAGTTAATAAAAATCAATTAAACAAAAACCAAGGCTAACGAATGCTAATTCCTCTCTATACTGTTTTATTGAATTGAAGGCTAACTAAGTAGCTAGCTAACTAGATTAAATGACAAGTTTATGTTAAAGATCCATCAACCAATCAGAAACTGGATCTGATGGGTCAAACCTGCCCCCACCTGTCTGAGGAGGAGCTAACTGGTTCCTGTGTTGCTACAGTTAGCATTCATTAGCTGTTTATCAAGACAACAGGGAAGTTATTCCTCCAATGACGGATAGTTTTACTAAATGAAGTAAATAAAGTGATGAAATAAAGACAACCCTCTTGGAGGCGGAGCTTGGCGGGCGATGATGTCACAGGTTTTCGTGATAAATGGCGAAGCAGAGGAGGATCTGGATGCGTTTAAAGTCTGTAGTTCTTTGTTTGATTAACGGGATTCAAACTACAAACCTTTATTGATTCGGTATGGGCGTCGCCACTGCTGCAGACGTTTGATTGGTAGATTGCGCCTCAGGCAATCTGCGGCGTCTGGTTCCAGTATTGACCGTTTGTGACATCCGGCGTCCGCCGCCATCACTCTGCTAATTACTAACGCTGATGCAGGGGATCCATCACGGCGACGCCCCCCCGGTGACGCCGGTGATTCATCATTGGATGAAATGAAGCTAATTGTAGAGACGTTTGGATCGCGGCCCGCTTGGCTCAGACGGGGGGCGGGGTCAATAGATGTGATGCCATAGATCATTATCCGATGGCATCAGGAAGTAGAGACACGGCGCCGCGGGCCTGGAGATGGAGCCTCAGAACCGCCTGGCCACGCCCACTAACGGACGAGCGGCGTAACCGTTGACGACCATGCGTGACGTCACATCAGGACGCGATCTCAGCAACCAAACCAGAAGTTCCTGTTGAGACGAAATGCGACCCCAGAATCACCTGACGCGTCGGTTTCCAGGTAAGCCCCGCCCCTCGGATGTCCGTTAACTCGCCTGTTGAAGCGCGACACCTCCGTCTTTTCTTCTTCACGACTTCCTTTGTTTGTGGAACAAACGGCGGCGCCGGTGCCTCAAACCGACGCGCGTCTCTGGTGTCGGGCTCGTCTTTGTGCGTCGCGTGGCGCCGCTGGGCGTCGCCCAATCGGACGTTTCTGGGCGTCGCCCGTCGATTGGAGGGAGATTCAAACAAAACGCGTCTCTTATTCTTATTTATTCTTCTTTTTTTTTCCTGGATCGGCGCCTCTCCACGTCCTTCCATTTCTGCTTTTTTGCGTTTCCATGGCAACGCCTTCTACCTGAGTTCTTCCTGATCGATAGGGATCGATGGCGTCTCTGTGCGCTGAAGCCGGCGCTAACGGCGTCCGACGGGAGCGTCTGGCAACACAGCCGCCCCTCCGCCGCCGCAACACTTGTGGCGCGATGCTCCCATTGTTCCCGTCCCAGCAGCCCCAGCGGGCGCCGCCCCCCTGGGGGTCAAAGGTCACCCTGGCCTCCTCAGCAGGGGGACCGTGTTCCAGATGACGACCAATTAACCCCGTTCCCCCCTCACCCCCGCCTCACTTCCTGTCAGCGGCAGGAAGGAAACGACTGAGCGTCAATCAAATGTTACATCATTGTTGTTTTTTGTTTGTTTGTTTGAGGTTGTTTAGATGTTTGTTTACTAACAAACTAATTAAAAACAACGTTGGAAGCAGGGGGCGGGGCTCTATCAAGTAAGTTATAAACCCTCCAGCGTACGTCAACGCATCATACCATCACATGGGCAACGAGGAGGGCATTAGCATTAGCGTTAGCATCTTTGAAAGTAGACCTAGCAGCTAATGTTAGCATGGTCAATGCTAACAGTCAGTAACAGATTTAAAACAGTTTGCAAGTAACACACACACACACACACACACACACACACACACACACACACACACACACACACACACACACACACACACATCCTTCCATATGTCATCCCCAGAGGAAAGGAGGAAGAGGAGGAGGAAGAGTTACAGCAGCTATAAAACAGAGTCATCACCCCCCCTTACTGTTGTCTCCCCCGCCCTCCTCACCCCCCGGGGCGTCCCCCCCCCCCTATGGACAGACAGCTCAGCTGTCACGCTAATATGTACGCTTCAATGCCAACCAGCTAGCTGGCTAGTAGCAACAATGCTATAGTCAGAAACTCACCTTAGCAGGTGGACTCCGCCTCCTTTCTCAGCTGCCAGCTGATTGGCTCCAGCTGAGGAGAACCACAGGTGAGCAAACAGGTGACCTCTGACCCCAACCGGCCATCAGATGCGTTCAGGGTTCATCTTACGGTCGTTTTTTTATAAACTCTCCTGCTTCATGATGAAGTTTAAACCAACGATGTGTTTAAAGACCGTAGGAAATGTAACGATCCTTCCTCTTCTTCTTTAGTGTTTCGCTGTTTGAGGAGTGCAGAATTGTGGGATTGCGTCGCCCCTCGTCGGACGCCTCTGGGCCCACCCCCTTGAGGTTGAAAGCAGCCAATCAGGTGACCCCAGCCTCCCAGACACACTTGTTTAACTGTGATCTGGTAAATAGCAGTGAGGACAGAGTTGTGGCCTGTTGAATGTGAGAATGTGTAATGAACAAGAGGCATTTATTATAGATCACACGCATCATTTATTCATCCGTCTGCTCGCTCGGTCTGTAAACACGCCGCCGCCGCCGCCGCCGCCGTCTGGTGGAACTTCCTCCACCAGGAGAAGCTCTGGAGTCGGATTCCAGCAGGAACACCTGAAACGCCTCATCACACGGGAGGAAACCCTGAACGGAACCCGATTCCGTCTGAACGAACTGTAAACCGGTTCGAAGCCCGATTGGCTGGCCGGCTGGTTGGGCGTGGTCCAGAACGGATCAGCCAATCAGAACACGTTCTTCAAAGCTGACATCATCAGACCAAACGGATTCTGCAGAACCGTTTCTAGAACATCCAAGGTGATGATGTCAGACTGCAGCTCGCCTTATATGGTCGTTCTGCTTCCTGTCTCGTCCTAATGGCCTCCGGAGTGCTGACATCGGCAAAACGCATTAATGCGGCGACGACGGCCTGCAGTCCGCGCCGACGGGATGGTTCCACAGGTCCGGATATCGACGAGACGCTTCGGCCGCCGCACCTGGAGCGAAACCAGGAAACATCCAGGAAGGGAGGGGCGGAGCTAAAGGCGCGGCGCGGATCTCAACGAGGTTATTCCGCGTTATCCTCGCCGTTTTCCACTTCCTGTCTGAAGCGCACGGGTCTTGAAGCTTAGAGAAGCAGCAAGCTAAAGGCGGGGTTGATTGGCGGGCCTGGATGGGCCGTCGGGACGCGGCGGCGCTCCGGTCGGTGCATTAGCTCCACTTCATTTGATCCACGCTCACCTGGGAATAGAAGAAACTGCTGAGGGCGACAGGAAACAGGATTCTGAGTCTGGGGCGGATTCACTCCGACTGATCCGTGTGAAAACGAGACTACGGCGGCTGAGAAGGTCCAGTTTAGAACAAGAGAAAGGAGCAGGAAGGAAGGTCAAAGGTCACCAAACAGGAGAGACGTTCAAGCAGGAAAAATTTGAATTGAAGGATAAAAAAGAGAGACGAAGGAATGAAGGGATGATCAATAATCCCAAAAGGAAGGAAAATTAAAAGATGGCAGGAATAATACAGTAAAACAGGAAATATTCATTTATTCATTCTTACGCGTTGATTCTGCTTTTTTCTTTTTACATTTTTAAAATAAAATATCTTTATTAATATTGAAAATTTAAATTTTAAACAAAACAGGACCAAAAAAACACAAAACAGACATTTTCATCATTCAGTAATTATATATTTTTTATTTTAAAACAAACACTTGTTGGTAAATAAACCGAACAGTTTAAAGAAAAAAAAGTAAAGAATTATTTTTTATTATTATAAACCTGGTTTAAAAGTAAAAATAAAAATAAAAATAAATTGACTGAATCTACGACTTAATAATAAAAATAATATTAATAAAAATATAAATACAAATATAAATAATAACTATGTAAATATAAAGATAAATAATACTATTAGTAATTTTCATAATAAAGATTTAATAATAAAAATAAAACACACAAATATAATTACTATTAATATTAATATTAATGTAAATGTAAACAATAATAACATAAATAAAATTTAAAAAAAAAAAAAACAATATTAATATTAATTTGTATTTTTTAAATTCAACCCCCCACTCAGACGCAGGCCCCAGTCCGGGTGGGGGCCTTCAGAGCCAGCAGCTGTTCGTGACCCGCCTGTCGGGTGTCGTCGGGCGGTAACAGGATCGCCTTCGGGTCCTGACAGCCGATCCTGCGGCTCACGTAGCAGCTGTCCAGCGGCTCCTCAGCCACTACCCACAATCCCTCTGGTGGCGTCCAGGCCTTTCAGTTTCACCTGTGAAATGTGTCTGGACCATCCATAGGCCGGTTGGAAAGGGGCGGGGCTTGAGTGTCCTGTGGGTGGAGCTCAGACGTGTCGTTTGAGCGGACGTCCGTCACACGATCCTCTACACCCCGACGCCGAGCGCCAGTAAAGCTGTCAGATAACCAATCAATGCTTTCCTCCATTATCGCCATAACAACCCTCATCGCCGTGACAACCCATCAGCATCCCAGCGTCGATCAATGACACCACCCCCCCCCCCAACGCCGTCGACTATTCAATTAATAATTCACACCTTTGATTAGCGGCTGAGGATCAATCGGTTCGGCTGTGGGTTCAGTTCTCCCTGCGCAGCGTCTGCAGGCGGCTTTGATTGACGGGCCTGAGAGCGTCCGTCTACACCTGTCGCCTCAGGGCCGCACCTGATCACAGCCCGACCGCCGGCCGCCGCTCAGGTGACAGACGCTCGTCATCGCCGCGGCGACCAGTGGGAGTAAGCAACTCGCGTTTCTTCATTCCCTCTTTTCTTTCCTTCTCGGAGTTCAATTACCCACAATCCCTCACACCGCCACTGCAGGGCCGAGGAGTTCTGCAAAGTTTGCTGCAACTTTGCCCTGATGAAATTAAAATGTTCAATTAGCAAAGATGTGCCAACGTTAGCTACAACACGACTGACGCGCTGACTCCTCCCCCTCCTCATTAAATATTCACGTCTCCGTTCTAATCTAAATGGCCGCGAGCAGCGGAATGAAATTAACCCATTAAGCAGGAACAACTTCCCTCGGAGCGGTGCAGCAGGAAGTGACATCATCACATGGGGGGGATTAACGGACACCCCCCCTCGATCAATACCGCTCTATTGAATGTATTGACAGGGTAAAGTGGTCCCACTTAGCACGCTGAGCTCCTCGCTCTCATGGCCGTCTCCTGGGGGGTGGGGGGGTGGGGAGAAACCACACCGCTGGTATTCTCTTCTTCTTCACCGTCACTTAAATCTATTTATTATTTATTTCTTGTTTTTAAGTCACCGGATTATAAACAAAGTTTTTTTAAATAATAATAATAATAATAATAATAATAATAATAATAATAATAATAATAATAATAATAATAATAATAATAATAATAATTTTAACAACAATAATAATAATATTAATAATAATAATTATTATTATATTAATATTGTTGTTTTTTTATTATTGTTGGTCTTCAAACAGATTACATTCTAGTCGTAGAATTTTTTAACTTTGTCTTCAAATATAAATAAAACTTTTAAAAGCTGTTTAGTTTGAAGACCACAACTCCCATGATGCCGCACTGCCTCTTTTATTCCTTACATTTATTAATCGATTGAAAGCCATTTATTTATAATAAACAACAATTCTGGTTTATTTGACTGTTTGAAAACTTTCACATCAGGTCCGCTTTTACCTTTAATTAAATCTAAACAAACAAACAAGCAAATAAACAGGAGGAACACAGCTGATGACGATGATGATGATGAGGGGGTGGAGCTAACATCTTCCTCGGGGGAGGAAGCTACAACCTGTAGGCTAATTAAGCCCCCCCCCCCCCTCCTCATTAGCGCTAATTTCTCCTCTCCTCCCTCCTTTGTTTGTTTCCTGCTGGTGGTAAACAACAACACCTCCTCCGTTTGTTTGTCTTCATCCGCCGCGCAAATTAAATTTGATAAACGAGTCGATCTTTAAATATTAATTATGTATTAATTACATTCGCAAAAGGCAAAACAAACGTCGCTCAATGATTCATGAGCAGCGGTCCCACTTTACTCCCAATCCCTCGACCAATCAGAGACGAGAGAGAGAGAGGAGGAGGAGAAGAAGAAGAGAAGCTCATGTTTGACTTTTGACCTTTCCTGGTGGCTCGGTTTACAGCCTGACCTTTGACCTCATCATGAACCCCGAGATTCTTTACACAAAAGTTCAAACCCCCACAAACAGGAAGTGACATCGCAGTCATGTGACTGCGATGTCACTTCAAATAATCAAATATTGATTATTGATGATGTCAGCTGTTGAAGGGCGGAGCCTGAGAGCGATAGGATCTGGGAAGGGCGGAGCCAAAGGAACCATCGGCCTTCTGAACCGTGTACAGAGTCTGATGGAACACACACACACACACACACACACACACACACACACACACACACACACACACACACACACACACTCACTCCCCATGCTAATCAATATTTGATGGGTGGAATGTTTAGTAAACAAAGGTGTGTGTGTTGGTGTTTCTGAGGGGGGGTATATCGTATTACACCCCCCACTTTGGAATCCGATCTCGTCGCCGTGACGATGGGGAGACCCACAACCACCGACACGCAAGCGCGCGGTCAGGTGTGTGAAGGTCAGTCTCGTCTGGTCACATGACGAGTCGTCACGTGACTCCGCCCATTGGATCTGGATCTGATGATGATGTCATCACTCCCAGTCGTCCAATCGTAACAGACGTCACCCAGGAAGTCATATAGACGTGGCTATGGCTGATGCTAAAGCTAACGCTGCACTTATCCGTGGGGGTGGGCGTGGCTGTGGGGGGTGGGCGGGGCCGTGACGGCTGACTGGACGGTAACAGCAGTGAGAGCAGGACTTGTGAAACTGTACCTGCCCCCCCCCCCCGGCCTCCCACCCCGAGCGGCTGATGGGGGGGCCACACAGGGCGAGAGGCGGGTGGTGGGAAGGAGGGGGTGGCGGCCCCCACCGAGGATAATGGGAGCAAAGGGAGCAGCATATGGTCGGGCTGGGCTGCCTGCTGGTGCACCAGCTGTGGAACTGGTGTCTGATCCCCCAGCCACCAGAGACCCCCCCAGCACCGCCCCCCCCATGTGGGTTCACCTCATGAATGGTCATCATTATAATGAAAACAGCAGCCCGACTCGTCAGATCGGATTCGTTTCTCACCAGTTACGAAACGTTTCTAGAAAATTTGGTTTTTTCACGTTTCTTCGTCTCGATTTGATGGATTTTTATTAAAAAAATTTTTTTTGACATTTTATTTCAAATTTAAATATTTATTGATCATCCTCAAAAACACAGGGAACATCTCTAGCCACGCCCCCAGCCACGCCTCCAATTCCTCCAACTGGAGCTAAATTCTAAATTTGCAGTTTGGACATTTTTCCAATTGAAATATTTCTCACGCTAACGCTAAGACATTAGCATAAAGAAGATGGGATTGCTAATATGCTAACAAGTCGAAAACAACTCATGCTAACATGCTAGCCTGTTGAAGATAACTGATAGCAGCTAACACAAGTCAGTAGCTTAGCATTCTGCTAACGGTTTATGAATCAGCTCCTGATTGGTTGTTGTCGTTGACATGTTTACACTCAGTCGGTATCCTGTTGCCATGACGCTCGGAGGCGGAGTCAAAACTTAAATCCAATCGCCTCCCAATCATCTGAAGTTTGCTAGACCAGATCAGCTGACGACACCTGAAGGCACCTGAGAGGCGGAGCCTCCGTCAGTGACATCACACTCCCTCGACTAACCTTTATTTAAACGACAGCTCTTAACAGCTCTCTCTCTCTCCCTGTGCGTTTCTGCCTCGCACGCCCCCAGGCAGCGGCTAATGCGTCGGGACAGGAGGCTGATGGGAGTGTGTGTGTGTGTGTGTGTGTGTGTGTGTGTGTGTGTGTGTGTGTGTGTGTGTGTGTGTCTGTGTGTGTGTGTGTGTGTGTGTGTGTGTGTGTGTGTGTGTAAGATGACTCAATGATCAGGCGTGTCATTTCACATAAAAGCATCTCTCTTTTTTTTCTGCCCCCCTCGTTCACCCATTCCCCTGCCCCCCCACCCCCTCGTTCACCCATTCCCCTGCCCCCCCACCCCCTCGTTCACCCATTCCCCTGCCCCCCCCACTCTTCCTCCTCCTCTTCCTCCTCTTCTTCACCTCCTTCACGTCTCCATCAGGAGCGATCAGAGCTCACCGTAAAGACGATGCAATATGGATGAGTTCATCAAACGCCGGCTTTCCCAGAAGGCCGAGCGACTTCACACGCGGGGAAACGCTTAGAGACGCTTTCCCGCGGTGGCTTTCATCCCTCGTTCGCGCCCCCATCGAGGCGTTGTTCCCCCCTCACTGTAAAGGGGCGGCGGCGGCGGCGGCCATATTGGATGGGAGGCGTCAAACAATGACGCGGCAACTTTAAAACCATCCATCATCCATCCATCATCCATCCATCATCCATCCATCCATCCATTATAAACCATCCATCATCCATCCATCCATTATAAACCATCCATCCATCATCCATCCATCATCCATCCATCCATCCATCCATCCATCATCCATCCATCCATCCATCCATCATCCATCCATCCATTTATCCATACATCCTGAGTTGAACTTCCTGTACTGTCCCTTTAAGTCGGCTTTAGCCCCGCCCCCTGCAGGCGCGTTGTTTACTTGTTTACAGAGCCTAAACGCCGTCTGTTGTCTCCAGAGCTCGTAAATAAGGAATCACGTTTGTTCGTCTTGAATTAAGGTCGAGTAAAAACATGAAAAATGCATCCCATCCTCAACAGAGGGTCGTCACGGCGACCGGCGGCGGCGACGGTCCGGCTCGGAAGGGCGGGAATAATTTTTGACGCTGATGAGGATGGAGTGTCCACCGATCAATAACATGTGACCCCGATCGCCCCGGCAACACCGTGTCGCTACACCCCGCCCACACACGGAGGCATGCCCATCTGTCCAATCAGAGACACCCTGGAACCGCCGTCCAATCAGAGATTCCTCTGGAGGTCCAAACAGGTGGTGGAATGTCTGTTAGCGTATTTAAAGTAGCTAGCGGTACGTTGCTATGCTAGCTAGTGCTAACAGCGCTAACCGCTCTCGGAGGTTGATTTGCTGTTAAAAGGTCAAACGCTTTGACGATGCGTTCGCTGACCCTCCGATATTGTAGCTTTTGGCCGCTGCCCCTTTCTAGAGCTACAAGATGCTAACGCTAGTTTTCTCCCCTCCCCCTCCTCACCCACCATCCTTCATCTTCCTCTTCATCTTCCTCTCTCATTCTTCTCTCCTTCATTTTTTCCCGTACAGGATACCGGCGCCGGTTGCCAGGCTGTTACCGCGGAAACATCGTGCATTATTGATGGAGCGCGCTCAGTGCGTCCCAAGCAGCGCCCAAACTGTCCCAGCAGAGAACAACGTTAGCAGCGCCGCCGCTAACGGAGGAATAAATATAGACGAGATTTCAGCTCCAACAATCAGAGACAAACGTTCTAATTCTGACTTTAATTTCTCTTAAGGAGGAAAGTCTGGATTTAAGGTGGAATTACAGATACGAGAAGCTTTGATGTTAAATAAGCAAATAAGAATTACAACAGGAAAGCTGATGACCATATATGGTAAAAAAACAAAACACTGGTCCAAATACAGAACCCTGAGGAACGCCATTGTAAAAATAGAAACATAGGATTTTTCAACTATTTTAAAAATATAGTTAATATTTTTAACGGTCATTTTAAAAATGTTTAACAACTAATGTCCTCCTTTGATGTCTTCTGTTTTTGGAAATGTCAAAGTTTCCACCAGTTTATAAGAGATAAAGTAAGCGTTTAACGGCGAGCTAATATTTTGTGAAACACACAAAAAAAAAGGATAATCAATCTCTAATATTCAGTTTGAAGGCGTTGCAATGCTAACGTTAGCTTTATTAGCTAATGTTTAATCAAATACGTTTATTTTACATGAATCTGGAGGATAAACACGATGATAATGATGTCAGAGAAAAACGGCCGCCGTGATTGGATGGTCTTTGTTTTCTTCCTGTTTATATTTATATAAACATATCTGAACAATAATAACTTTATAAAGGAATTTATTTTGTTTGTTTCTTAAAATTAGTTCTATTTTATGTTTTTACATTAGAACGTTTTTTGTATAAAAAACCTTTTTCAACTCTTGTCTGATTGGTCCAGCCCTGCTCCTCTACTCTGTGACATCATCAACTGGTGTGATGATGTCACAGATGTAAACAAACATTTACTCTGAAAACCCAACTTCCTCTGCCGTCTGCTGCCATGGCAACCAGGAGAAGCATCCCCCGCCCCGGTGACCCGCTTCCATTTAAACACGTGTCGGCCAATCAGGAGTGATTAGCCGCCGCTGAGCGCCTCCAGCCCCCGCCAGCAGGTCAGTCAGCCGGGCGGCGGCGTGGCTCACCTGTCGTGCCCCCGGGGCGACGCCTCCCTCCTGCTCCCATGATGCAGCTGTCATCCCCCTCATTGTCCATCATGTCCACCGCTGAATGAGGCCCTTTATGCTTCCTGTTGCCGCGGCGGCGGCGGCGGCGGCGTGGCCCCGCCCCAGGAGCTTTAGGAAGTGGAATTAATTTAAAGAATAATTAAGAAATCTTTTTCCAGCGAAGACGGAAAAGTTTGGACAGTTTGGAGTCAAAAATAAAAATAAAATAAAAATAAAAGCAAAAAAAAAAAAAATCGAGACGAAAGCGAGTCCGCAGCTGGGAGGCCGGAGTGTGTTGAGGCCCCGGGGCCCCGGTGGGAAGAAAAACACACAACAAAGAAGGAAGAGAAGGAGGCGAGAGGAGGCGCGGCGGCGGTGAGCGGCGAGCAGCAGTGAGGAGGAGGAGCGGCGCCGCTTCACTTTATACGTGTTCTGCTGCTCGACCCGGGACCGGCCCGATTAATAATACACAACATATTCCTGTGATGAGGCTCCGCGCCGGTCATCATTATTTCATTGTAGCTGTAATGAGAGCCCCCCCCCACCCCCAACACACACACACACACACACACACACACTCACACGTATGCACCGGGTCAGACTCTCCTGAACCTGCCAACATGGCTAATGCTAGATGCTAACTGTTAGCAGTAAGGGGCGACAGTGAAGAGGTCACGGGGTCAAGTGTGGCTAGTTTGGACACTAACAGAGAAGTCAGATTCAGGTGGTTGTGAAGTTGGGTTCTGGTTGGCGTTGTGAGGGGGGGGGGTTCCAGGGATGTGAACCCAAACCGTCCCGGTCGGTCCCGGTTCTCGGCCCCCGGGGGCCACAGTGGCCCTCAGACGTCCTGATGGTCTGCCGTTACGTCCGCTAATCCTGTTAGCGAGAGACGGGGGGGGGGGGTGGAGACGAGGGATTGGAGGGGGGGGGGCAGGGGATACAAAGACCCCCCTCATCCTGCACCAGCTGGAGCCCCCGGGGTAAACGTGAGACCTTAATGCCCCCCCAACATAGAGAACATTCATTCATTCACTGGAGGGGGGCAGAACTTGAACGTGTCATTTTCTACCCCAGGGGGCGGAGCTACTGGAGCTAAGGACTTCCTGCTTCCTGTCTGACGTCACATGGTTTCAGTTCTTCCTCCTGGTTCTAAAGCATCCAGGTCCGCCCCGCTCTCCCAGCCCCCCAGAGGCAGACGTCAACAGATTAGTTCCCATTTGCATCCACGATCCCCGGTTCCCCGAGACACGCTCCGACACGGTTCCCTTTGTTTACGTGTTGTCTCTTTGTGTTCTTGTAAACAACACATCTTGTTTGTATGCAAATGAGGGCGGTGGCTCTCTGGGGGCCGACCCGTTTGATTGATGCTGGGGGGGGCGGAGTTCAGCAGAGTCAAGGAGGAAACGGATCCAGGATGGGAGCCTCACCCCAGAAACAATCAATCAATCAATCAATCAATCAAACATCACCCACCGGTGAGGACGGACTCACCTGGTCCAGGTGCACCTGATCCGGATCAGTCGGACCCAGATCTGTGACAGGTACGGGCCCGGTCCGGTCCAGGTGCCCAGCCGTAAACAGGCTGTGGTTATGGAGCTTTTACTCGCCGGTTCCTCTCAGATGAATAATGAACGAAGCCTCAGTTAATCTATCGATCCGATCGTCTCGTTTACCGGCCGTCGTTCTTTCTCTGCTTTTTCCATTTTCTCACATGAAGAAGAGAAGAAACACAGAGTGGAGGGAAAGCGCTGAAGAACAGATGAAGAAGAGGTGAGACCGACTGACGGCGGCTAAAGATGGCGGCTACAGGTTGAGGAGAAGCTACAGGAAGTGACATCACAACCCTAAATTACAACCAATGAGAAACCAACATAAAAGACTGTTACCCTAAATTGGGCAGTAGCAGCGCAACAAGTAGCATCTTTACAGATTTAGCATCAGGTTTCATTAGCCTGGGGTTAGCATCTGTCTTTCTAGGTGATCAATTAATTAATTATCAATCAATTAATTAAGTGATCAAGAAACTTCAGTCTATGAGAAAGTCTGGAAGACGAGATGTTTTATCACCGCTAGCCAAGAGATTTAAAAAGCAGCTAGTAGCAGTTAGCAACTAGCATCAGTTAGCAGCTAGTACTGGTTAGCAGCTAGCATCAGTTAGCAGCTAGAACTGGTTAGCAGTTAGCAGCTAGTACTGGTTAGCAGCAAAAGAAAACGTCTGTATTTTGAGGGGATTTCTGTTAGATGTGCAAAACGTTTGTGCGATACGCCGATGATGCTGTGTTCTACCTCAACGCCGTCACGCTGCTATAACATCGCAAACAAGTTGCGTAAACAAACAAACAATGTTGTAAACAAACAAAGGATGTCATGGTTTGAATATCGGAGTTTCTCCTTCCTGTTTCCTGTTTGTTTTTCTGTTTCCTGTCCTGCTTCCTCGTCACACGTTTAGCCGCCGTTCTGACGAAAGTCTTTTGTGTTCATCATTAGAGTCAGGTGACGGCCCTGCCCCTCCTGCCAACATGGCCGCCAGTGATTCGCTAACATCGGCTTACAGTGGTGGCGTCATGAATATTTTAGTTCCTTCTCTTTCTCTTCACGGAACCTGAAGCTCGGCGCCGTCACGTAAAGAGTCGCGTTCAGAAGCGGCGCAGCGACGGAACCCGGTCCCAGGCCCCGCCTCCATTATTCATGGGGAGGTTTTAGGGGTAACGTGATTCGACCAATCAGGGTATGGCGACTTAAACAACACCACTGAGGGACATGTATGCGGGAAAGAACGAGATCGGGTCTCAGCGGATGTTGTATCCTTGCGCCATTGAGGTACTACTTTATTAGCATCAGAATAAAACACCACAGGGTTGACGCCCAAACACGACCTCAGCCCGCAAAGCCACGCCCAGCAAGGGGTGGAGTCAACTGGGCTCCCCCCAGGAAACAAGATGTATGTAAACCTGCAGGTGCAGGTAAAGTGCTGGACCCCCTCCCTGGGTGAAGCGACTCCCGTCTCCTTCCACCCGGTGTCTTTAATCTGTACTGGCAGACACTGAAATATTTACTAGGACCTCTACAGGCAATTACATTAAGAGTGTGTGGTTAGACGCCGCCCCCCTCCCCCGCCCCACGGCGGGCCCCTCGGTGAGGAGCGGGGGCCCCGTTCGGTGAATGGTAGCAAAGTTTACAACGTCGGATTTTACTGGTTATCAATAATTCAGACTGGAGGAGCGGAGAGAGGGAGGAAAGGGGGACGGGAGGCGAGCGGCGCGCCGCGGCGTTGGGGCGGCGGCTTCGCCGTCCATTTGCTAAATGTGACAGAAACGCGGCGGCGGCGGCGGCCATGTTGTTCTGGAGGCTGAAAGCTTCTGGAGACGTTTGGTGACTTTATTCGACATGAACGGCTGCACACGCGTGATCAGAACGTCATGTGTGATACGCCGAATTAGCATTCATGCTAATTAGCGAGAAGTTGTTTTTTGTTGTTTTGCGTGCTTGTTTACTCGCTGACGACGCATCGATAAACAAATAAAGATTTCAGAACCCGTTTAAACCAAGAACAGTCACATGATTGCCTTGAAAGCATCACATGCTCACAAAACAGGAAGTGATGTCACTCAGCAGGAAATCACGTGATCACGATGGGATGAAATTAATAGAATATTTTTTTAATTATACGCAGAAAATAGCATCAAGCTATTTGTTGGATACCAAATTATTTATTTGTTTGTTCTCCAGGAAAAGAGGGCGTCTTTAGTGACGGACCAATCAGAGAGGAGGAGGGAGCTGACTGGAGGTCTGATCAGCCAATCAGCTACAGCCGTGTGTGACGGGACCTGAAAATGGGGACTCATGGATCAGAGAGAGGAAGTTTAAGTCGTGTTTTTACTAATAAAGCCACGTAGACTCCCAGGTGGGCGGGGCTTAGCGGGGATGGGCGGGGCTTAGCCCTTAATCTGCTGTTCTGATCTGATGAACTTGAACTTGGAGCTTCCTGTTCTCTTCATCCTCTCTTCCTCCTCCCGGGGCGTCATCCCCCCCCGTCCCAGAGGACGTCCCATTTCCCAGTGGGGGGGCGGATTGGGGGGGTGATGTATATTTGATGAGGGGGTGCTGGGACCCTCTGGAGGGTCGGGGCCCCTGAAGGACAAAGGGCCTCGCTCAGGTTTCCTACCGGCCGTCAGCAGCACGGTGGGGGGGGGGGGGCTGACCTGGGACCCCTCCCTCCCCCCGGCAGGAAAAGCATCAATAGGTGATTATTGGGATCATTATTTATCCCAGAATCCCCTGTTTGATTGACAGATAAGCAGTGACCCGTGTGTTTGTGTGTGTGTGTGTGTGTGTGTGTGTGTGTGTGTGTGTGTGTGTGTGTGTGTGTGTGTGTGTGTGTGTGTGTGTGTGTGTGTGTCTTGGGTCGTTCTGACAGCCACAAAGTAAATGAAACATGATTAATTAATGGATTAATTGCCAAGAAAGTGACTGGCAGAGGAATTCCTGCCATTAATTAATAATTAGAGATGAATCTGTGTGTGTGTGTGTGTGTGTGTGTGTGTGTGTGTTTATAGTTTTTCTGTCAGCATAAATAATAAAAAAATAAAATAAATAAATAAAAATAAAGTCTGATTTTTCAAGACGTTTGTCTGAGAATTCATTTTTTCCTCCTGTTTATTTATTTTTTTCTTGTTTTGTTATTTTAATTATAAAATGTTTACATTGTTTTCTTTTATAATTAAGTTCTCTATTTTATTATTTATTTTATTATTTATTTTCTTCATTTATTTTGTTTAATTCAAACAAAGTTTACATTAAATTTAAACTTTGAGCTTCCAGTTTCTCTACTGATAATCCATTGTTTGTTTCACTATTATTGAGTTGTAAAACAAACAAAGAAACAAATAAACAATCACAACACATAAAAAATCTTTCTGAAATTCTTCAAACTTAATCTCAAATCAATGATCAGAAAAAGGTGATCAATATTTGTTGTTTTTGACACATGATTTCTATTATAAACAACAACAAACATGGATGGGATATGTTTGTTTCTGTTATTGTTGTTGTTGTTGTTTTGTTCTTGTGACTCTTATAAACTGTTGGAGATGTTTTCATCCACTCACCTTTATGACGTCACGTCCTGTTGAATGAGGAAACGCTCCACCTCCACCTGCTGCTGAGGTCAAACTCACTTCTTCGATTAAATTCCTACATTTTTTTTGGAACCGTGAACGCCTCTTCTCTGACGTCATTCCGGTTTCAAACCGTCTTCCTGCGATTAAAATAATCCGACACCTTTTTAATCTCAATCCTGGAGGGAGAACTTTTATTTTTTAACAGTGCAGCAGCCTTCCCTCGCAGGGGGCGTGGCTGCGCTGCGTGATTGGCGGAGGCCTCCAGAGGGAGGGACCTAGCCTCCACCAATGAGGAGACGCCGGACTCCCTTATAGGAGCTGGAGGAGAGCAGCATCCCCGTTCAGGAGCCACTTTTACGCGTGAAGGCGGCTGGAGGCCGGAAGCTCCTTCTGTGTCCGGATCCACGCAGCTTCTCCCCGTCCGGTTCCACGCGGCTTTTCCACGCGGATCGTGACTTTACCCCCCCCCCCCCCGAGCGACCAACACGGAGCTGAACGAGGACGACGCAGCGCGACCCCCCTCACCTCCGCCATCATGATGTCGATGAACAGCAAGCAGCCCTTCAGCATGCACCCCATCCTCCACGAGCCCAAGTACACCCCCCTGCACTCCAGCTCGGAGGCCATCCGGCGGGCCTGCCTGCCCACCCCCTCGGTGAGTCCGCGGCACCCCCCCCACCCCCGCGAAAAACTTCCTCCTGCGGCGTCCGGGACGCGTTCGTTTGGACGGGAACCGATGTGGAGTCACGCAAAGAGGAGAAAACCAGCTGTAGATTCAACCCCCCCACCCCCCCATCATCATCATCATCATCATCATCACCATCACCCCCCCCCCCCCCATACCAGAACGAACGAGTCCCAGCGGGGAAGTGGGATTAGTTTCAGCAAGGAAAGAAAATTATTTCAGTTTCTCTTGAATTCAATTTTTTATAAAACTTTTTTTTTTTACTTTTTAAAAAGGATAAAAATTCAACTTTTTGGATTTAAAATCGAAATTAAAAAAATTCTGGAGCTCCGACAGGCGCGAGCCGTGATGCGTTTGAGGACGGAGGTGATTTTATTTCTAAGGAGCAGAAGAGAAAAAAGAAAAGTTTTTAATGTGACGAGGTAAAATGTTCCGACCGGGATGAAAATGAAAAATAATTTAATGAAAAGAAAGAAAAAATGATCTGTGATCGACTTCAGTCAGAAAAATGTTCGATTTTAAATCTAAACCGATTTATTCGAACAGGGAAAGTAGAAATAAATTCGCAGCAAACAGAGAATATAAAAAGTTTGAGAGTAAAACGATTTGGATCGATTATTTACCTGAAAACTTTATTTTATTCTATTTAATTCTAATGCTGTACTTTACTTTAAACTGAATCTTAATTCTCCGACTCGAACGAAACGTTTTCTCTGTTTTAATTGTAAGAGATTTGAGCCGCGGATTGACGCGGACTCGCTGCGTCAAGACGCGCCGCCGGTGTCGCGTCTGATTGTTTCGTTCATTCATATTCAACTCATTTCATTGTCCGCAGAAATTATTCAGGAGATCGTAACGATTAATTTTAAATGAATATCGGTTCGCAGCCCATAACGAGCCCTCCGCCGGGCCGCGTCCCGTTCAGTTCACCTCACGTCTCTGAAATGTGAGACAAAAACTACAAACTGAACGTTTTATTATTTTTGTGTTTGTTTTTCTGATTTAAAACGTCTAATGTTTGTTTCCTCTTTGGGAAATTTTGAATTTTAAAGATTGTTTTTCAGTTTTTAATTGAAAGTTAATCCATAAAGTTCTCCTCTCTCTACTCTAATCGGGATTATTCCCCTTTATTCCCGGGTTCTAATCCGTTTCTCTGCCCCCTCCCGCAGCTCCAGGGCAACATCTTCGCGGGCTTCGATGAGACGCTCCTGCAGCGCGCCGAGGCGCTGGCCGCCGTGGACATCGTGGCGCAGAAGAGCCACCCGTTCAAGCCGGACGCCACCTACCACACCATGACCACCATGACCAGCATGACCTGCACCCCCACCTCCTCCTCCGCCCACCTGCACCACCCGTCCGTGCTCACCTCCCACCACCACCACCACCACCACCCGGGCCACCACCAGCCGGCGCAGGGCCTGGAGGGCGAGCTGCTGGACCACCTGACGCCGGGCATCTCCCTGGGGGGCATGGCCGGCTCGGACGTCTGCTCCACGGCCACGCACACCGCCCACATGTCCGCCATCAACCACATGCAGCACCACCACCACCACTCCCAGTCCATGAACATGCACCCGCACGGGCTGGGGTCGCACGGCGGCCTGGTGGGGGGCGGCGGAGGGGGCGGCGGGGACGCGGAACCGGATCCCCGGGAGCTGGAGTCGTTCGCGGAGAGGTTCAAGCAGAGGAGGATCAAACTGGGGGTGACGCAGGCGGACGTGGGGGCGGCGCTGGCCAACCTGAAGATCCCGGGGGTGGGGTGCTTGAGCCAGAGCACCATCTGCAGGTTCGAATCCCTCACGCTGTCCCACAACAACATGGTGGCGCTGAAGCCCATCCTGGAGGCCTGGCTGGAGGAGGCGGAGCGCGTCCAGCGGGAGAAGATGGCCAAGCCGGAGATCTTCAACGGGGGGGACAAGAAGCGGAAACGGACGTCCATCGCCGCGCCGGAGAAGCGCTCCCTGGAGGCCTACTTCGCGGTGCAGCCGCGGCCCTCGTCCGAGAAGATCGCCGCCATCGCGGAGAAACTGGACCTGAAAAAGAACGTGGTTCGGGTTTGGTTCTGCAACCAGAGGCAGAAGCAGAAACGGATGAAGTTTTCAGCCACGCATTAATTTATTCAGACTCACAAAAATAAAACATAAAAAATAAAAAAAAGACTCGAATCCGGAGAGGAGCGGCCGTCAGAAGAAGAAGAAGGTACACCTGTCTGCGCGCTCACCTGTGCGCTCAGCGGAACGCGTGCACGCGCACCTCCGAACAGGAAAATGACGGAATTGTTTCTGTGCAGAAATGAAGTTCAGACGAGGAGGAAGAGAAAGAAGAAGAAAAAATAAAGAGAACAAAAGTTTTCGCGCCTCTGGAAGCACCGGATACCGGAAACCGATTTTTTAATTTTACGTTATTATTGTTATGATTATTACTCCGCTTCTCATCGGTGTACCTTTCCTCGTTCTGACGGTGGGACTGATCCACACGGACTCACCGGGAAACGGGAGCGGCAGAAAAAACAAACAAACAAACAAACAAACAAACAACCGGTTTCCGTTATTGTACAAAAAAAAAAAAAAGAAATGAAATGAAAAGAGGCGTAAAAATGACGGGAATGAACCGGAAGAGCTTTTTTTATATTTATCTTTGTACATATCTGTGAATATGTTGCACCTCCGTGTGGAAAAGCTCATATTGAATCTTTTCTGTTAGTTTTGGGGTAGTTTATTTGTTTTTGTTGTTTTTTTTTGGAGGGGGGGGGGTCCATTGCATGAAGGCGGCTCCAAAAAAAAAAAAAGATTCGGACCCCCTCCCTTCGAGGTCATCGCAATAAAACGCGCACGAACACACACACACTCACGCGCACACACACGCGCACACACACGTTCACAGCTATGTGGCTACCTCATGACAAGTGTTGACACGTGATTTTTAACACACACACACACACACACACACACACACACACGTTAAATAAAGTTGACACGAGTTTTTGGGGCTTTTTTATTTTGTGTTCATCCGCCACTGAAATTAGGCCTAGAGACTCACCGATGTGTAAACCTGTTGTCTGTTCACTGCAATGAAGCTTCGACAATCAAATCAGAATTATAATTGATCGATATTGTTCAGTTTTGACCCATTTTTATTTATTTATTATTTTAGTGTGTGATTATTATAATTTTTTAAAAATTTTATTTTCTTGTCCGGAGCGCACTTTGTAGATATTCTGATGAAAGGGAAAAATAACTTATTTATTTTTAAATTATTTTTCTTCCTCTTGCCCCGTTTTTTGTTTTTTTAAAAATTTATTTAAAATTAATTTATTTTGGAGACAAAAAAATGGACATATTTCATTTGTGGAAGTGTGCTTTACCTGTGTCTGTGTAAGCGGCAGAAGCTGAAATAAACCTGCACGTTTGACTCCATCCGCTGCCTCTCTTTGGAAAACGTCAAACTTTATTGACAAACGATTGTTTTTGTTCTGACGTGGAACGTTTGGTGACGTCACTGTTTGCTGATAAAGGTGTTGGATTTTACATTTAATGGCGCAACACGAGCGGGTTCGCGTCCCGACGAGCAGCTGCTGCTCTGAAACAGGAGAAGTGAGGAGGAGGAGGTGAGGAAGAGGAGCTCCGTCTGGAAGGTGATGAATAGGAGCTGATATTTGAGTGACTCCGGTATCGATCAGTTTCGCTCCATAGGAGCTCTATCATGGGGGGTCCCCCGAGGGGGAAAGGTGGGGGGCAGGAAGGACAGATAAATACGAAATAAATTTTTAAAAATGACACAAAACTTTTTTTTCCCACTCATGCAAAACAAAAAAATGAAGATCTTTAAAAGAAATTTAGCTCAAAAATTTTCAATATTTTATTTTATATTTACATTTAAATTAACAACAAGAAATTGTATCAAAATTTTACATAAAAATAACTTCAGACGAGTTCCTGTTAATAATTAAGCATCAGAATTATAGAAAACAATTTAAAGCAATAAATAAAATGGTAATTTTTTTGACTGCACTGTAAAAACCAACTCGTTGCTTCAACATCAAACGAAATTTTAGCAAACAAAACAAGTTTGAATCTGCAAATATTAATTTTTAAATAGCTTCTGATCTAAATGTTTTTATGATAAAGTCTAACTTATTGATCTAAACTTAGGTTCTTGAAATAAAAATTCATCTCTACTAAAAAGTTATTTAATTTGAAAGCAATTAGTAATGAACTTGTTCAATCTAAATGTTAAACTTCAAGTTAAATGAGTTTGTTTTAGTCCAATTGATTGAAATTTGTGCCATTAGTTCACTTTTAACTGTAAATGAATTGATTTACTGGTGGAAAAATTTTACAGTGTATATACAGTTGCTGTAAAAAAACAAAAACAAAACATGACATTATTATTATTATTATTATTAGTTGTAATATTTTTGTATATATGTATATTTGCATTTGTTTAGTAGAAATAAATTATTAAAATAATTTTACTGCAGATGAATTTTTTACAGTGTAGATCAGTGTGTAAATGATCAGTCCTGATTGGATCCTTCTTATTGATTAATGACTGTCTGCATCGATCATTTCAGGTGTTGTGAGAGGAGATAGAACCAATCAGAGACAGGAGGAACCAATCAGAGACAGGAGGAACCAATCAGAGACAGGAGGAACCAATCAGGAAGTGGATCTCTTCTAATAATTGATTTTGATATTTGGGGTTGATTTGTAGGGATCCGTTCCACCCACCGCCGCCCCCTACAGGACCGAAGTAGAACATAGCTCCTCCTGGGGGGGTCCAGAGGAACCTGATCGTCTGGTGTGTTGACCCGATCAGGGATCAATCGGTTTGGGTCCGGTAGAGAACGATCCTCCTCTGATTGGTGGATATTTACCGGTATTCTGCGGTTCCAGACGGCGGTTCTGGAACAAAGAATGTAGAACATGTCTTCATCAAAGTTTCATGGCGGAGCAGCTCTCCAGTTGAACGCTATCAATTATTGATAATTGACCTTGTAATCAATGTGAGCGGCGGATCCTGGGACAAAGTGACAGGAAGAAGGTTCTACACGGAACCGGACCGACCCGGTTCCTTCAGGGGCGGCAGAACCATCAGCAGGAGCATTTTGGACTGAAAGGCTCCCGTAGACCAGACAGCAGCCAATCAGAGAGCAGCATTCCCCCGTCTCCAACCAGAAGAGAGCCAGTAAGACTCAATCATACAGAGAGAACCAATCAGTGAAGAGGGATTTGTGAAGAAGTGACTCATTGGATAAAGAAAGTCCAGGTTCACACAGTGAAACAGTCCAGGTTCACACAGTGAAACAGTCCAGGTTCACACAGTGAAACAGTCCAGGTTCACACAGTGAAACGGTCCAGGTTCACGCAGTGAAACAGTCCAGGTTCACACAGTGAAACAGTCCAGGTTCACACAGTGAAACAGTGCAAGTTCTTGTGGGTGGAGCCTTTAAATCAGAGACAATCATTGGTTGTGGGCGGGGCTTTAGTGGTGACTCAGAGACGACGGCGGCCTGTGGATCTGCTGATGTCAGGTTGGTGTCTTTTTAACTTTGAACCCGCAGCGACCCCCGATCTGACCCATCAAACGGCGCCCCTGATTGTTAGCTCGCCGCTACACCGCAGAGGCCGGACCTCTTGATCCGCCGTCGTCGCCAGCAAGACCTTCATCGTGCGACCCGATTGGCTGCTCACAAACGAAATCTTGGGGACGGAAACCGAGAGCCTTGAGGTCGTCGGTTAGCTAACACGCTAACACGCTAACAGCCTCATCCGGCGCCGGGGGCGGGGGAAGCGGGGGGGAGATAGAAACATCAAGTCAACTGGAAAGTGGTCTCAACAGTTTCTGGTCCCCCACCGGTCCGCCGGAGCACCGGAGCCGCCCAGAGGGGCCCGGGATCCGCCGGCATCAGCGGTGGAGGCTGTTAATTCCACTCTCTTTCGGATTACGCCGTCCGCGCGTCTCCGCCTCGCGTTTCCACGAAGCGAGGAAACGCATTTTCATAAATAGACCTTGGCCGAGCGCAGCGGCGATGAAAATTTAATGAAGCTCCAAGTCTTGAGTGCAGCGCCGGGGCCTTGGAGAATCAGCCCTCTGTTACATTACTATGGCTTTCTCTCTCTCTCACACACACACACACACACACACACACACACACACACACACACACACACACACACACACACACACACACACACACACACACACACACGGGCCAGCCGGCTGCTTATTGACAGCGAGGCTCTAACGCGACCAGATTGAGGGGGAGGGTCCGTGTGTCAGGGATTAAGACGAGTGTGTGTCTAATTTGGGTCTTTTTTTTTTTATATATGTATGCATGTGTGTGTGTGTGTGTGTGTGTGTGTATGTGTGTGTGTGTGTGTGTGTCAAGAGGGTGGAGGGGGTATCGAACCCCCGCGAGCGGAGATGAAAACAAAGTTCACGCTGACGGACGCACAAACTGGAAGTGTTCAATTCTGATGATGCAATATTTATATAGGTGAACACACACACACACACACACACACACACACACACAATCACACACACACACACAGATTGAACGCTGCTTCTACGGGAATGTCAAAGGTCAATCCGACATGAATGTTTTATTTTGCGTTGAACTAAAACAGGAAGTGTGACAGATGTTTGAGGTGTCACTTCCTGTTTGTGGCGTCATTTCCCGTTACCAGTAGGTGGCGCTGTGGTTGTAACTCATTGTTAGCCTCTAGATTATGTTAAACATTTTGTTTTGTGGTGAAAATTAAAATAGAAAAAAAAAAACACCTCCGGAAATCAGAAAATATGAAAGTTAAATTAAAAATGGCCGACTTCCTGCGGCGGTGAAGAAGAGTTGGGAGGTCTGACGCGGGTGGGCGTGGCCTGTGTCATTATGCACGTGAAGCTAATTAAAACATGGCCGCCCTAATGAGGAACATTGTAACTAATCAGGGTTAACGAGCGGCGGGGGTGGGGGGCGGCGCTGATCACACAGCCGCCTTATGAGGCGTAATGGGCGGCGAGGAGGATGAAGATGAAGATCCCCCTCTTCATCGGCACACGGGTTGTTAATGAGGAGGAAAATAGAGGCAATTGTTTCCTGGATTTATTTAAAATAGGTGTTTGTTTATCAGCTTCTGATAATTTATTCCAGAAACGATGAAAAATGTGATGAAGAAGAAGAAGAAGAAGAAGAAGAAGAATGAAAGAAGGAGGATGAGGAGGGTCTGGTTCGGTCCAGATCGAACAAAAAATTTCAACAATTCAGGTTTTAATAATTCTGGATTTAATAATTCTGGATTTAATAATTCTGGTTTTATTAATTCTGGTTTTAATACTTCTGGTTTTGACTCGTGAGCCTTTCGGCTGTTCAGAAACATTATACTCTTGTTCTGCGTGGAGCTTCGCGTTGAATTTAAATTCTAATCAATAATGCATCAAATGTAAATATTAATTTCTCCTTCGGACAGAATCTATAATTCCATCTGTGGAAAGAGTTAAAATGAAAGCAGGAAATCCACGCCATCGTTTCATCTCTGCTTCCGACCTGTGAACACATTTTTATTTCATGTGAAGGCCTCCTGGAAAAATACAAACAAAAAACCCCCCCGCCTTTTACCTCCTTATATTTATTTTCCTCCCTGATGTTTTATTTCTGCCTGCATTAAATCAGATAAACGCAATTATTTTTTTAAAATAAACTCAGAAAAGAAACGTCAATCAAAATAAGAAGGAAACAGATTTTAAAAGGAAACAAAAAGTAAATTAGTTTTTTTTTTTAAATGTCGGTGATAAATAAACTAATTCAGGTTAAAATAAACCGATTATTAGTGGTTTATTATTTATTTGTTCTGTTTCCTTTACATTAAAACAGGAAGCTGAAGAGACGCTTCTCTTCCGGCGCTCACGCGCTCGGTTGCACGCGCGCGCGGGAATTATTTATAGGATTCCTCCGCGAGCCTCTGGAATCGAATCCGAATAAAATTAATCGGATTGTATTTACATCTAACGGACAGAAACCGGACTGAACCGGAAGGAAAGGAAACGCGGAGTCACGCAGGCTGATTTTAGGTTCCTTGATTAATTAAAAAAAAATCATGATTTTAAAAAAAATAATTAGTTAACGGAACGGAAGAATCGAACAAACACGTGTTTTAATCGTGACGAGGCCTCCGCCAATCACGTCTGAATCCGACCGGATGTCCGGACCGGCACGAGCCTCCGTTCGTCTAACGGAAACCGGAGAAACTTTCGGTAAGATCTGAATGAAACGAAATTGATTGGGTTCGAAACCCTGATTAACAATTATGTTTAAAATTGAATTTTAAGTTGAAATGTGGAATTAATATTCTTAAATTGTCGTTAAAATCCATTTTTTCCTCACGTGGAGCAAAAGTTGTGGATCAGAAATGAATTAGAATCAAACAGGATTAAAATGTAGGACAGATATTTTAAACTGTTTATTTCTTTGCTTACAGACGCGGAAGTAAATTTGATAAAATACTGACGTCATGAAGCGGAAACAGGATGTGGAAAAAAACCAACAGATTAGTCCGAGGGGGGCGTGTCCGGAGCAGGTGTCCTCCATGCTTCCTATTGGTGGATGTGAGTCAGGTGACTTTCAGGATGCGGAAGAGGGGGACGTGACCTCAGTAGGTTAGCAGGACGCTAACGGGCGACAACAGGTTAGCATCCAGCTCCCGCCCGTATGACGTCATCGCGTTGGACGGACTGGACCCGGAAGAACCCGGGAGAACGCAGGCTGCTGATGACGTCACGTGAAACTTTCCACGGTGAGTCACGCCACATTCCTTCTCTGGCCTACGTATCAGTGATGAAGATGATGATGATGATGACGGTGATGATGATGATGATGATAGTGATGATGATGATGATGATAGTGATGATGATGGTGATGGTGATGATGCTGCTGATGACGGTGATGATGATGATGATGATGATGCTGCTGCTGATGACGGTGATGATGATGATGATGATGATGATAGTGATGATGATGATGGTGATGGTGATGAGGAGGATGATGATGATGATGGTGATGATGATGGTGATGATGGTGATGAAGATGATGATGATGATAGTGATGATGATGATGATGATAGTGATGATGATGATGATGATGATGATGGTGATGATGATGAAGATGACGGTGATGATGGTGATGAAGATGATGATGATGAGCCGGTAAATGTTCCGGTTGGACCTGGGATCAGAAAGTCACATGACTCACGCTGGCAGGGGCGGAGTCAGGGTTCAGAATCACCGGCATGGTGATCATCTGTTAATCAATCAGTGTTTAAAGGTTCAATACAGGATCAATACAGGATCAATACAGCAGGCGTGTCTGCTGTGGTAAAGATCCAGATCCAGACCTGTTCTTGTAGAGTCCTGATCCCCGATGATCCATCTGATCCTGCTGGTTTCTAGTGAACCAGGAAGCATCATGAAGCCACGCCCCGTGTAGGGCGGGGCTTCCATTGAGGACCCAGACGGTCCAGTCTGGTTCTGAGGCTCCACAGAACCGCCTCCAGAAGCTCCTGCCTCCTCGTTCCTGGGTCTCCTGGATCAGCAGGGATGAAGGTCTGGGAGGCAGGGTCAGTTCCTCCTGATGAAGAGGATGGAGGTCCGTTCCCTCACTGTTCCCTCACCGTTCGCTCACCGTTCCTTCACCGTTCCTTCACCGTTCCTTCACCGTTCCTTCGCTGTTTATTTGCCGTTCCCTCACCGTTCCCTCACCGTTCCCTGACCGTTCCCTCTCTGTTCCCTGATTGTTCCCTCCCCGTTCCTTCCCAGTTGTTTCCCCGTTCTGCTGCTGATTGTTATTCATAGAGCGGATAAATATTTAATTCCGTCTAAGGATACCTTTTGTTAACAGAATTCCCGGACAAGCCTCACAGCCCACCATGAATTCAAATTCTGCTCGTTCTCCTGCTGCCGTGTTGACAGGAGTTAGGAGGAGGAGGAGGAGGAGGAGGAGGAGGAGGAGCAGAAGTGTTAGCTGTTAGCTTCCAGATTAGCATCGTTAGCACCAGCGCAGACTTTTCTCCGTTTTCACACCAACATGATAGATGAGGAAGACAACCGGAGAGAGAAACTTAAAGACGGGCAGATTTCTTTACGATTTACCGACAACATGGACTCAAAGAGAGGCGGGGCTAATCACAAGGGGCGGGGCTAATCACTTGGAGCAGGGCTAACCTGCAGTTTTCTCCTGGTTGAATATTTGGATGATGATCCGGCGGAGCAACAAGGAAGGGGAGGAAGAGGAGGAAGAGGAGGAAGAGGAGGTGCAGACGCGGTCAAGCTCAAGTAATCTGGAATAAGAAAATCCAGACTAGTTTGAATCTGATTCAGTAATAGATTATGGATTAACGGGTTCTGGTGAGAACCGGAACACCGGGAAAAACATCCGAACCACCAAACGAGTCATCCCAGATGAAATGTCGGATTCGGGAGGAGCGAGTCGTCGGTTTCTGCTGATCCCGACCTGTTGAGGCCGCGGACGGACGGTCGGACATTAAAGTTTAATCTGCGCTGCCGGCTGTTGATTCTACCCCCCCCTGCTGCTAATGAAAGGCTTCTTTTTATTCCCAGGACTGACGGATGCTGGAAGAGCAAAAAGGTTTCAATTGAGCCCCTTTGATAGCTCCTAATAATATCCCCACGGTTGACGCGCGAAATCAAATGGAATGATGAGTCTTTGATTTATGTCCTGATCAGTGTGTGTGTGTGTGTGTGTGTGTGTGTGTGTGTGTGTGTGTGTGTGTGTGTGTGTGTGTGTGGACGCAGGAGCGTTTGAATTAGCGCAATCGCAGAGATCCTGGTGTGTCAGTCGGATTAAAAGAAACTTTCCTTTTTGTTGTTTCTTCGGCCGTCGTCTCCACTTCCTCTCATGGAGGCTAAAGCTAACCGCTAGCGCGTTGGACGTATTGGGAACAGCCAGTTTTTTTTATTTCCAGTTATATTGAACTTTAAGACAAATTGTGACAGTGATGATATCAGATTCATAATATTTGTTAGCTTTTTTTTTTTAATTAAAAAAATTTGCTAGCTTTGTTTGGCGCGACAAGCTAGAAATACCGCACGAGCCGAAGTATCCGGATTACTTTTACTTTTAGGTGGGCTAAGTAGGAAGAAGTGGTGAAGTAGCTTTTGAATTAGCGCTGGCGTGTCGGCCGGTTTTTTAAAGATAGTTTCGGTTTGTTGTTGCATCGGCCGTCGTCTCCACCTCCTCCCGTTTAGGCTAAAGCTAAACGTTAAAGGAAATATGTTGCAAACAACAGTAAGATTCCCGGCGCCTCCTGGTTTTTTGGGCGGGGCTGGGAGGCGTTGGGGCGGGTGGGGACTAGGTGGAGGTGATGAAGGAGTCAGGCGGAGGTGAACGTCCGCTCCGATTAGCCGGTCCGCCCGTGAAGCCGCTAATGCACCGCGCTATTAGCATGTTCCTGCTGGTTGCCACGGGCAGCGCCGAGCCGCCACCCTGTTCGACATGTCAGGACGCATATCAGTCACGGCGTCCCGTGGCCCGTGGGCGCCCCCCCCCCACCGCTAAGAGATGGAGTAAAAAGGGGGGGGTGATAGCGCTAAGTGAGCGCGTTGGCATCCGCCGTCCGGGCTCATCACATCGGAATGAAGCTGGGTTTTTTTTTACCGAAGGAGTGAAGTTATTCATCCATCAATCAAAGCCCCGCCTCTTTCATCACAGGTGCATGCTAACGGTTTTAGCTTAGCAACATTTCAGAGGGAGAAAGTTGATGCTAGCCGGCCCGCGGAGCTCCATCAGTCGTGGATGGAGGGATGAAGGGGAGGTGGAGGTGTAGATAGAGAAAGAGGGGAATGAAAGAGGACGCCTGGAGGAGGAGGAGGAGGAGGAGGAGGAGGAGGAGGGCGCTCTTCATCAGGCCGAGGTGCGATCTGTCCGCCTAAAGATCTCTGGCGCCGCTCGAACTCTCCAGACGGCCTCATCGAAAATAAAAACCGAGCGAAACGCGTGAAAAGGCCTCCGAGAACGAGAGCAGAAGAAAATCCCCTCAACTTTTCTCAGCTCTGAACCCCGGCGCTCCTCCTCTTCCTCCTCCTCCTCCTCCTCCCATTATAATCACCCCGAGGCGAGGCGCTCTCCTGGGTGGCTCCCCCTCCAGCGGCGCCCTTGTTCTTCGCACGCTGGTAATAATTTGAAGCTGCTGAAAGAGCTTTTAGAGGGATCAACCTGCACACCTCCTCCTCCTCCTCCTCCTCTTCCTCCTCCATCCCAGGCATCACGCCTTCTCCCACGCCGCCGCTCCACGCGCCTGCCCTCCGTCCACTCGGCGCTCGCTAAAGACAAAGAGAATGAAGGAGGAGCGACGAGGAGGAGGGAGAGGAGCTTCTGAAAGAAAACTGAACTTTTGTTGGAGGAAGGTTTGGAGTCTTCATCACCAGCTGAAGCGTCTGGATCATTAGTTCACTGATTGATCCGTCATTCATTATTTTATCAAACGGTTTCCTCACAATTCATAAATTATGATGTAAAAAGTAAAAGAAATTTTATATTTAACCCTTTAAAGCCCAATTTATCATATTTGATTCACTCGTCCATTCGGAATTTTGATTTTTAAATATAAATTTTAATTTTTTTTCTTGAAAAACTTCCAATCAGACACACACACCCCAAAAAAAATCTGGATTTATCCAAAATTATACAAATTAAAGCTCATACATACTATTTTTTGTAATTTTTTTGTGGTTTTTTGTTTTTTATTTTCCGGAAATTACATTTTTTTGACAATTATTTCATTATTTGAGCTTTAAATAGAAAAAAACCCCCAACCATCCCATATTTTTACGATATGAGAAAAAAAAAAAAGCCCTAGAATCCTCCTCCTCCTCCTCCTCCTCATCCGTGTAAACACACAACAGGACGAACAAATCGCTCGGAGGAATGTGGCTGTGTGACGTGTGTGTGTGTGACGTGTGTGTGTGTGTGTGTGTGTGTGTCACACACGCCCGTGCTGATCACACACACCTGCGTGGACGCTCAGGTGGCTCTCTGTCCTGGAGATCTTTTATTTAGCCGCTGCAGAGAGCGGCTCCTCTTCATCCATTATGCAGCTGCTGCCGCGGTAACAAGCTGCAGGCCGATCTCACCTCGTGTGCGGCTTAAAATATAGATAAAAGCTCAGCCGCCGCAAACATGTTGGAGTCGGCAGCCGGCCGGCGTGGAGAGAGTCTGGGGCAATTAGAGGAGGCCGGGATCCACGAGAGGAGGAGCAGGAGGAGGAGGAGGAAGAGGAGGAGGCACCGTCATCGTCGTCGGATTCCGGCTCGGGATGAGTTTGAAGTGGTGAAGCTTCTGCAAAAAGTTTCCTCCAAATGAGTTAAAGAGTGACAGTAAGGTCCTGAGAGTCCTGGAGGTGAAAGGGTCAGATGTCCCAATACTTGTGTGCACATATTGTACAGGAAGTCCTCAACATATGAACACGACAAGTTTCTAGAGGTTGTTTGTAAGTTGAATTGTTTGTAAGTCGTTTTTTATTAAATTTCAATCAATAATGTCTGTTTTGAGGTCATTTAAAGTAATGTCATTACTACTCTAAATACTACAGTAATGTCAATACTACTCTAAATACTACAGTAATGTCAATACTACTCTAAATACTAAAGTAATGTCAATACTACTCTAAATACTAAAGTAATGTGATTGCTACTCTAAATAATAAAGTAATGTGATTACTACTCTAAATACTAAAGTAATGCCATTACTACTGTAAATACTAAAGTTCTGTTCCCTCAGACTGACCAGAAACAATTCCAGGACATTAAAACAACACAGAATAAATAAAGTCCAGGTTCAGGTCGTTTAGAGTTCAGTTGTTCTGAGTATAAAAATATAAAACTTTTGTAAAGAAAATCTAGTTGAGGTCGTTTCTCTGGACTAACGTCTGTCCACCACAGATACTGGACTCTCAAACGCCCTAGAAAACCATTTAAGGCTCGTGACTCATGATACTGTACAATAAATCTGAATCAGAACAATTAAAACAGGAGGAGGCGCTGCTTGGTGGGGGGTTGTGGCAGAAAGGGGAACTGCAGGATGATAGTCGGATGTGGTGAAGCGTGTTTGTTTGTATCTCTGAATGTTTGTAAGTCAGATGTTCGTATGTTGAGGAGTACTTGTCTGGTTTAAAGAGATGTGACTTAAACCTGTTGTCTGGTCGAACGCATCTCCGTAGCCTCCAAGCTAAACTTGTTAGCAGAAGGCGACACACACGCCAACACGTGTGTGTCCACATACACGCAAACAGGTAAACAGACGGTGTTTGTCGGGGGGGGGGTGACCCCTGCCGGAACAGCTGCTGCTGGTCAGGGCAGGACAAAGAAGATGCTGAGTGTGTGTGTGTGTGTGTGTGTGTGTGTGTGTGTGTGTGTGTGTGTGTGTGTGTGTATGCGTGCCAAAGCACCAGACGCCACATGCCCATCTCGTGTCCCAGCAGGCCTTGCTGTGGGGACGCTGCCAGTGGGCCCCCTGGTGGAGCTCCACATCTGGGCTCACATCTGGGGGAAAAGTGGGAGTGGTACTGAAGAAGGAAAAGAGCCGGACCATTTACGTTTAAATGTTCCGAACTTTTTGTGAGAATCTAAAATGTTTCATTGACGGTGGAGTTTTGTTCGATCGGAATACCATCGTCAACTGTTGCCATGGATACCCGATGAATCGGATGAAGACGGACGGCGTTCGGAGCCGTCTTTACATCCTTAAATTTTAAGTTTCCATTTCTCGTTTGTCCTGCGACCCCCGGCGACTCAATCATCCTGTCGGGGTCACGGAGGGGGGAGGATCCTAAACGCCTGAATCCGGAGGACAAAATCGGAGGAAGTTTTCCGACTCTGGCTCCGCCCCCTTGAGGCTGCAGCTCCTTGGCGCCTTAAAGAGCCTTCTGGGTACAAACATAAATAATGGAACTTACAGAAAAAAGACTTTACAGCCTTAGCTCCTCCTGGCCGGACCGCTGCGTTAAGCCCCTCCCCCCTCGCCACCATGCGTCGGTCTGTTTGTTTTGGGGCCGTGATTTGCAGCCCATTAAAAAAGAATAAGAACTGATGACATATTCAAAGAGGACGCGTCTGGAGGATCAGTCTGAGGAGGCTATGATTCATTAATGCCGCCATGAATAGATAAACTGGATGTTGTATGATATCATACCGCCGTCGGATTCGCCGCGACATCCGCGTTTTTCCTCGTTTCAAAGACTCGGAATCGCGTCACGGACGCCGAACCCCAAAGACGATCCTGAACTATTCATAAGAACAGAAGAGGAGCGGCCACGTCCCGTTTCACATCGGCGTTTAGAAAGGAGGATAAATACAATTAATCCGCGACGCATCGGAAACGTATCCGGAACGTTTTGCCGCGTCATTACCGGGAAAACGTTCGGGATGAGTTTGAAGTCGTGAAGCTTCTTCAGAAAGTTTCCTCCGAATGAGCGTTAAAGAGTTTTAATGAGGTCCTGAAAGTCCTGGAAGTGAAAGGGTCAGATGTCCCAATACTTTTGTCCACATAGAGTACAGGAAGTCCTCAACATATGAGCACAACAAGTTCCTAGCGGTTGTTTGTAAGTTGAATTGTTTGTAAGTCATTTTTTAATTAAATTTCAATCTGTAATCTCAGTTTGAGGTCATTTAAATGTCATTACTACTCTAAATACTAAAGTAATCTCATTACTACTCTAAATACTAAAGTAATCTCATTACTACTCTAAATACTAAAGTAATCTCATTACCAGAGGAGTAACTTCCGGTTTTCCGACCAGGAATGGCAGCGGAGGAAGTGGAAAAGAAGCGGAAAAGAATAAGAATTTCCTTCTCCAACAACTTGATTGGAAATCAATAATCAATACCTCCTGATGATGTGCATGTAATTGAAGCTGTTCAACTTCCTCTTCCTCTTCCTGTTCTTCCTATCCCTGAGGAGTAACTTCCTGTTTTCCGACCGCTCCTCCGCGGGGCCAACTCGGGGTTCTTCCGTTCCACGATGTCGATGAAAACATCGAATCCGAAAACATTCCTGGCTGCTGATTGGTCCAGAATGAAACCCGACACTGCACTCACCTCTGACACGCATTAACATTACACACACACACACGCACACACGCACACACACACACACACACACACACACACACACACACACACACACGACCACCCGGAACAATTTTCAATTTCCATTTCTGATTCCTGACCTGTGATAATTGGCGTTCCGGCTGACGGTGGGGGGGGGGTCACCTGCGGCCGGCGGTGAATTATTGATGGCTAATATCATTATGTAGGCGCCGCTTGTCATAACAATGGCGGCTGGCGGTGGGGGGGCCTGCGCCCCCCTTGCCCCCGGTGCAGACGGAGCCTTTAATTATTGATCGGGACTAATTGACGACAGGATTCGCGGGGCGCGCTTCACTTTTGTTCCCGCCGCCGCTCGCTCGCCCGGCTCTTTCAAGAAACACCCGCATGAGGAGGCGGGCCCTCGCCGATGACCCCCCGTGTCCGCAAATTAGCAGCGAGGATGACCCCGCCCACCCCTCGCCCCCCACCTTCACCTCCTCGTCATCATCCACCTTTTTCTTCCCGTTTCTCTCTGAATTTAAGATTCCACCGCCCCCCCCCTGTGCTCGACAGCGACATCGCTTAATTAAGAGAGGATAACGAGTAGCCACGGCGACGGCGACGGCACGTCGGGATTGGCCGCTCGTTGTTACGCTGCTTTAACGGACAGAAGATGGAGGTTAATGGAGTTTAATGAGGGTCAGACCCCGCCCCCTCATTTGGGTGTGATGTCAGCACCGTGACCCCGCCTTCTGACCTCTGACAGGTGAACCTCACATGTAAACAGCAAAGCATCATGGGAAAGAGGAGCGAGAGGTCAAAAAGTTTGAAAACCAGTTTGTCCCCTCCCGTCAGTCTGTGCTCTGATTGGCTGATCGTTCCCACCTGTCTGTGATTGGCTCCTCCCCCTCGTCTCAACTGCTCCGCCTACTTTCATTACCTGTGTGTTTCTCCCTGTTAGGAAAAACACATCCAGTAAACAGGAAGTCATTCAGACGCAAAGATGGCGGTCGTCGGAGGGTGGGGCGATGCTGCAGGGGGGCGGGGCTACGTCACGTCACACCTGATTTGGATAGTCGATGAGGTTTCTTTTCACAACAGAATTTTAAAAAATATACAAAATTTTGATTCTGAAATGATTTCCTCCAAAAGGAAGGAAGTGATTCTGATCCAGGAAGTGTTTCCTGGAAACGGAACCGATGCTGCATTCAGGAACCCGTAGGAAAATAGGAAACCAGGTTCACTGATGGTCTGAACGCAGCGCGAGGTTCGAAACGCTGCTGCTGGTGTATGTGTGTGTGTGTGTGTGTGTGTGTGTGTGTGTGTGTGTGTGTGTGTGTGTGTGTGTGTGTGTGTGTTCCATCACGTATTTCCACGTTTTCCATTAATTCCAGTCCCGGGACGACAAACACAAAAACACACATATGGGCTTTTTCCTAAGTGGATGCACACACACACACACACACACACACACACACACACACACACACACACACACACACACACACACACACACACACACACACTCGACCTCCTGCTGGCCTCTATGGAATAGCCATGTCACCATCAAGAGGAGTCGGGGCCCTAATCTGCTTTTTGGGGCCCCGCCACAAACACTCATTTGCATAATCGGGGCGACAAGTGTGGCGAGGGTGAAAGAACGAAGTGGGGGGGTAAGAAGGGGGGGCGAAAAGGAACGGATGAAAGAAAGAGAGGTGAGGGCGAGCAGGTCGGATGGAGACGAGGGAGGAAAGAGGGATGAAGGAGGAAGTAAAGGTGTGTGTGTGTGTGTGTGTGTGTGTGTGTGTGTGTGTGTGTGTGTGTGTGTGTGTGTGTGTGATATTGGTTATGACAGTCACACCTGCTCCTGACTGCTCTTCCTCACCTCCTCCTCCTCCTCTTCTTGTTTGCCATCAGGAGACGTTAAACACCAGCTGTGTGTGTGTGTGTGTGTGTGTGTGTGTGTGTGTGTGTGTGTATCCCATCCCATAACCTGCATCCTTACAAACAGGAAGTAGTTAGCACTTAGCAGTTAGCATTTTCAATCTGCTTTATCAACATTTTTTTATCCTTCCTCCTCCTCTCACTCATGCAGATGAATTCAGTTAAATACCCTCCCCCCTCCTCATTTGCATAGGATGCACGTCCCCCGTTGGTCCGTCCGTCGCCGTGCCGACGGCGGGTTCAGGACCCCAGCCGAGGCCCGCATGCAGAATGGGGAGGAACAGGCACTTCCATGGTCGCCTAATTGAGGGCCCTTTAAAATTCCCACTGAGGACCAATCAGGGTTTTCATCTGGGGCCACGCGGGGGCGGGCAGGGGCCAGCGGGGGCCCCTCAAATAGAGGGCAGCGACAAGACGCCCCGAGCGCCGCCGAATAAATCTGCACAAGGACACATATTTATGTAAAGACGCTAACGCGCTCCATGGGCTCCTGGGGGCGGCGCCCACACGGCAGGGGGCGGAGCCAGGAGGCGGAGTCAGTCTGAAGGTGATGGGTCGAGTGGGATTTAATGTCTTCCCTATGTCGAACCAGGTTGTCTAGGATCCTCCCACCAGCAAACATGTGATGAACCGATGACCAATCCAGGCTGGACCCCACCTGGGATAAGCTCCGCCCCCTTGGCTCCTCGTCTAAACTCATATTTAAAGTGAAATCCTATTGGTTAAAGAAACAGGAATAAAAATTTAGTTCCTCCCATATCGTAAACAAGTTTTACAGACGACCTTGAAGGCCACAGAAGAGTTTTCACCTTATATGGTCGATGTGGACACATATGGTCACCATGGAAACGGGGACGCCTCCTCTTGATGGAATGCATTTCAAACACGACTTGTAAAAAGAAGCTAATTTTGATGCTAAAACTGGCTTTAGGGTATTAGCAGGGTGTCAGCAAGATGCTAGCAGGATGCTAGCAGGATGCTAACTGGCATTAAATGAACCAAATCCCACTAAATGTCAAAGACGGACCAGGAACCTTCAGATTCTGGATCCAGGTGGGCGGGATCTCGTCTCTGTTTAAGCTAATCTGTAACTCTGCCCATTTCCATCTGTTAGCTTAATGCTAATCGCTACTTCTCCTGGTTCCCCGGTGTTGCTTCTTGAGGAACCGCTGATCAACGCCGAGCTCTTTGTATGCGTAGAGATCTTCCAATCTGCATCGGAGCCGCGGCGCCGCGGCGGCTCCATCAGGAGCGATTGGCGTACGCTAACATAATATTTGCTGCGCGGCGCTCCAGACTTGATGCGTCCTAACAAGCGCATGCATATTGCATCACCTCGACACATGTTTTCAGTGAATATCTCTTTTATGCATTACTGTAAATCCTCCAGAGCTCCCGGCGCAACGCGGCGCTTCCAGCGCAGAACGCGGACAACGAACGGCGCTCCGCGGAAAACACGGAAGCTTTTAACGCTGATAGGAAACAACGAGGGAGTCGTCGGTGAGGGGGGAGGGCCTCCCCCAGGCCGGAGGAAAAGGGAAAGGAAGAAAGGTTTGAGGAGCTGGATTCAGACATTCCTGGTCCCCAGAGGAGGACCTACCTTTAGCATGTTAGCATTAGCTTTGACATTCCGATATGACTTCATCTTCAGTCCAGACAAGAGGATCCACAGTTTCATTTTATTGTTCTACTTCCTGTTAAACAGGAAGAGGAAGTCGTTGAACCCCCATTTTTGATCAGGAGGTGGTGGCGGTGGTGGATGCGATGGCTGGGCGTCACCTTCCACATTCGTTTTAAAGGCGACAAAGTGAAATCATACATTTAAAAATCTTATTTTTTTATCAGCCGATCTGCTGGTTGGACGTTCATCTTTCCTCGCGCATGATTGGTTGCATTGATTTTGGCTCCTCCCACATGTAAACACAGGTAATCCAGGATCCGTCGGTGGTAAAAAAAAGTTGCACTCGGGGGTGAGGGAGGCAGGCGTGGATGGGTGAGTTAGTGGGTATATGTGTGTTACATGAGGGGGGGGCGGTACTGGGTAGTTGGGGGAGGGGGGGTGTTTCCCCAACGGGACGCATTAACAAGCCCATCCAGTTAAATGTAGCCCCTGCATTACCTAATGTACCGGCCCCGCTCCAGCAGGAGGAGACAGCAGCATCCATTATTGATCAGATGGAGCTGCCTCTGAAGCCGGGTGGAGGGATGAAGATGGAGGGAGGAAGAGGAGGAGGAGGAGGGGGGGGAAGAGGAGGGAGATTTGTTGTCAAAGCCTGATGATGATGATGATGATGATGATGATGAGGCTCCAATCCTCTCACTTCCTGTTTGAGCCCTTCCTCCTTCATCCGTCTCTTTCAAAGACGGTTTGTCAACGCCATTCCCGCTGATGGAGCTTCATCATCATCATCGTCACCATCATCATCATCATCATCATCATCATCACCATCATCATCATCATCATCATCATGCTGATGTTCCCCTTTCATCCATCCATCGTCCGATTATTCCCTCACTCCATCATCATCATCATCATCATCATCCCTTCCTGCCCTCCCTGGTGGGTTCGGCTGTGGGGGGAATTTGAATTTCACAGAAAGTCATGGGGGGGTTGGTAGGGTGTGTTGGGGGGGTGTTACGGGGGGGTTCCGTCTCTTTCCTGTTTGTGTTTCGGTCTCCTGAGTCGTTTTTTTTTTTAGAACCAAACCCGTTGAAGATCCTGGGCTTCGCCGTCAGCCGGTCGGATTCCGGTTGGATTCCGGTCGGATTCCGATCGGTCTTCAGGCCATAATTGAATCACACTCGATATGTTTGTCTAAACGTGTCGGACCGCCTCCGTTACCCACAAGGCTTCACTTCTAAAGCGCGTCCTCTGATTTGTTTCTGTTCTCACCGCCTCAAACTGGTGTTGGACACGTGTACACACACACACACACACACACACACACACACACACACACACACACACACACACACACACACACACACACACGAGGTTCTTAATGAGGTCTTTCCAGAGGTGTTCTCCTCCCTGCAGGTAGGGGGCAGCGTTATCCAATCCGTGTCAGGTTCTGTGTCGGTTCTGTTTTGGCTCCGCCTCCTCGCTGCTCGTCCGTCGTATCGATCACCACCTGGAGTCGGATGACGGTCGGACGTTTGGCCTCAAAGAACAATTAATTGTGCATGTGATCGATGTTCATCCACAAATCAATACCCGGCTGTGTGTGTGTGTGTGTGTGTGTGTGTGTGTGTGTGTGTGTGTGTGTGTGTGTGTGTGTGTGTGTGTGTGTGTGTGTGTGAACTTTCTTGTTTGCTTGATCTTTGTTTCTTTGTGTTTCTTTGAAGGCGATTATTTTGTCAGCATCTAAACAAAATTTAAAAAAAAAAGAATTTATTAATTTTAATTTTATTTTTATTTAAATTTTTTAATCCAGAAAACTTATTTTCTGTTTCTTAAATGACAGAAAAAAAATGCTTTTGGATTTAAAATCAGAACCAACGTTCTGCAGTCGAACTGGATTCTGTTCCGATCCGAATCAGATCTGGTCAGATCTGAATGTCACCTGTTGATGAACGATAGCCCCGCCCACTGATCACCGCCATGTCAACGAGCTGATCGGCGATATTTGGAGAACACGTCACGACTCATCACGGTGTGTGATGACAACCTGGAACCTCAGGGTGGGGTCATCAGGAGGAGGAAGAGGACGAGGAAGAGGAAGACGTCCAGCTGAGCTTCCTCATCAAAAAGTAAACAGGAAGTGAACCCAGGACGCCTCTCGTCGAGAACGACCCCCCCTCCAACATCACTGATGAAGATGTTCCTCTTCCTCTTCTGAAAGGCGTGACGAGCGACATGTCTTGTGGTCTGAGCCCCGGTGCATGCTGGGAGATCTGCAGGCGAGACACAGGTGAGTGAAATATTCATGAGATGCAGCGAGGTGGTTTTTCCTCTTGTGTGTGTGTGTCTGTGTGTGTGTGTGTGTGCGTTTGCGTGTGTGTGTGTTCGTGTGTGTGTGTGTGTGTGTGTGTGTGTGTGTGTTGTTGCTTCACCCTTTTTAAACTTTATATATTCACTTTCTCGTAAAAACAAACATTAATTTCCTTAAGTCCTGTTACCGGTGGGTGGCTCCGCCCACTCTACCTGACTCCGCCCACCTGGGCGTGACCTTTTCTCTATTTTTCCCGCTTATTTCGGCTGTTTTCAGACTTTTATTTTGACGGGACGCGAACAAAATTTCCATTTTTGGAACGAACGTTTTTTCACTGCAAATAAAGAAAGAAAAGAGACAAAGAGGAGGAAGAGGAGGAAGAGGAGGAGGAAGAGGAGGAGGAAGAGGAGGTGGAAGAGGAGGAAGAGGAGGAGGAGGAAGAGGAGGAGGAAGAGGAGGAAGAGGAGGAGGAGGAAGAGGAGGTGGAGGAGGAAGAGGAGGAGTAGGAAGAGGAGGAGGAAGAGGAGGAGGAGGAGGGAGAGGAGGTGGAGGAGGAGGAGGAGGAGGAAGAGGAAGAGGAGGAGGGGGTGGAGGAAGAGGAGGAGGAAGAGGACGAGGAGGACGAGGAGGAGGAGGAAGAGGAGGAGGAGGCGGAGGAGGAGGAGGAGGAAGAGGAGGAGGAGGCCCACCACACTCGGCTCCAGGAAAGACTGCAATTAATAATTTACATCACCCGTCACTGTTCGCTCCACTGGACCACTCAACAAACAGCAGCTGCAATTTAAGGCCAAAACACACACATGCAAGGGTAACACACACACACACACACACACACACACACACACACACACACACACACACACACACGAGATGCATGCATGCAATCAGCTGCATTAACACACGAACACACTTTTTCTCATGCAACACACCCGACCCCCCCCCCCCCAACAACGGGGGTGGGGGGTCGGGTGGGGGGATCAAGCGGCGCCGTCCGACGGGTCGGATCCCGGCCGGGACCTCCAGGAGGCCGCCCGCCGTCCCGCCTTTTGTCTCCGCGGCGACCATGTTAAATTAATGCAGCGTGTGTCGCTGTTAGCTAGCCAGCTAGCGCCCGCTGCTAAATATTTGATATGTTTCCCATCCCTGGGAGAAACCCCCCCCCCACAAGCTTTGGATCAGACCTGTTGGGGGCGGGGGGTGGGGTTGTTAAATTCACCACAATTGTTTTTTTTCAGGGGGGGGTGTCGCCGTACAGATTCAATAATTTAAACGACATTACGCCGACGACGCTCCGCTTTCCCAACGATGACTCATCATATTTCCCACAAGCATGACTCGTCGTTTCAGAAAGACGTGTCGGTTAAATCCGAAAGAGGACTTCACTGGAAATGGAAAACGTTAAAAGTCTTTTATCTTCCGAAACGTGACATCAAAGCCGGGTCGACGTGACGTCATCGGCTTTGATGTCACGCTCCGGACACCTCCGTGAACGGCTGCCCGGGAGTGAAGGCGACGCGTTCGCCGTAGCGTGTGGCCTTAGGCGTCGTTAGAATAATCCGAAATTTAAATACAAATTTGAATTTCCGCAGCGACGTCGGGAGCAATCAGACATCGAGACGAGGTCAGCGAGACGCGAGGAAACCCGAGTGGAAAACATTTCAATTTCACACCTCAGGTGTCCTAACGACACACACACACACACACACACACACACACACACACACACACACACACACACACACACACACACACACACACACACACACACACACACACACACACACGTGTGCAGTCACTCACCGCTGCTTTCCGATTGGATAACCCGATGCCACACCTGAGCCTAAACTTCCAGTTATACTTTCTCGGAAAACTACGCTACTGGAATTTTGTCGAGAGTTCGGAATTCCAATGATAGCAAATGTTAACGTGAAAAATGGAGCTAGCGTTAGCTTTAGCATTAGCATGATGGACTCTGAACTTGCCACACACTGTAAGTGTGTTTTAACTTGGATTCGACCAATCAGAAGTTGTCTTTTATGCCCAGGTTGGTTTGATCTGAGACCAGGTGATCCGGTGCATTGATGAAGACGATGATGAAGAAGATGATGGTGGTGTTTTTAGATGTAAAACAGAGGCTAATAATAGCATCGGGTGTGAAACCAGACGAGCCTTTAATCCTGCGTGTTTGACCCGAGGCGATGAGCGTCTGAACGCCGCCGCCGCCGCCGTGTTGTGTGACGGGTTGTTTCATCCATCGGATCCTTTGATCCTGGGCGGATTTAAAGCGATAGAGCAGAGAGAGGAGGAGAGCTGAGCGGCGGACTCCTCTTCCTCGCGTCAGACTCCTCTTCCTCGCGTCAGACTCCTCTTCCTCGCGTCAGACTCCTCTTCCTCGCGTCAGACTCCTCTTCCTCGCGTCAGACTCCTCTTCCTCGCGCCAGTTCGTCTTCAACGGAGGGAGGAAGGGTTAACACGGTTGTTGGTGTGTTTCGGTTGTCAGGGTGACCTGCAGGAGGCGCTGTGGGAGAATTCCACGCTCTGGGATTTGTTGTCGGTTGTTTTCGAGCAGTTGATTCTGGTTCAGTGGATATGCTACATGTTGCTAAGTAGTTAGCATGCCCTTATTTGGTTTTGTTGTAGAATCAGGATCTCTGACTCAACGAAGTAAGACATGATGTGTTAAAACAGTCCAGGTTCACACAGTGAAACAGTCCAGGTTCACACAGTGAAACAGTCCAGGTTCACACAGTGAAACAGTCCAGGTTCACACAGTGAAACAGTCCAGGTTCACACAGTGAAACAGTCCAGGTTCACACAGTGAAACAGTCCAGGTTCACACAGTGAAACAGTCCAGGTTCACACAGTGAAACAGTCCAGGTTCACACAGTGAAACAGTCCAGGTTCACACAGTGAAACAGTCCAGGTGTCTCTGGTGCAGGTGTGGCGTGGAGCTGGAGGAGGAAGAGGAGGACGACCTTCCTCTTCCTCCTCATGTGGCGACTCTCATCTTGAGCTCACAGCCCTGACAGGGGGCCCCTGACATCGGTGTCAGGGGCCCCGTACCGGGTCGGCCCTTCTGGCCTCATCAATATTGTAAACTGGTACTTAGTGGACAAAAGACGAGGGGGGGGCACCTGGGGCGGCTACACGCTTCTGGCGTGTGTGTATGTCTGCCTCTAGGCGTGGGGGGGTTGTGGGGGCTCTCCAGAACCTGGATCCAGCGGTGTCGGGCCGTGGCGGCAGTGGGCGGAGTCAGACGGCGTCTGAGTGGAGGTGTTCAACCCCCCCCCCCAGCGTGTCCAAAGCATCGGCTCAGTTAACAAAATCAATAGGGCTGCGTGTGTGTGAATGTGTCGTGAGGGGTGTGAGTGTGTGTGTGGGGGGGCATGAGTGTGTGTGTGTGTGGGGGGGGGGCATGAGTGTGTGTGTGTGGGGTGGGGGGGCAGGTGAGACAGTCGCTCCCATGGCGGGACGTCCCTTTTCCCTCACATCAATTATTGAGGCGTCAGGACACGCTGAGAGCTGGGGGGGGGTGTCGGGGGGGGTCATAGGTCAGCGTTCACCCCCCCTCACCCTTCTCTTCCTCCTTCACCTCCACCTTCATCCAGGAGCTCCAGCGGGGGTCACATTTGGGTGTTTTAGGCGCTGAAGTGAAGGTTAAAGGTCACCTGATGGCAGGGGGCGGGGCCGGAGGCCAGAGGCTCCGCCCACCCCTCAGGTCAAACAACCTGCACGCAGGAGAACCTGAAGATCCTGCTGAGGCCCCCCCCCCACTACATTAAAGGTACGGCGTGTTAGCGGGGTGGGGGCCCCAGTAGCAGGTGGGGGGGGGCTTGTCTGGGTTGAGGCCTCATCAAATATTGAGGGGCGAGTGTCCCTTCCAGGAGCTGCTCGCTCGCCCGCTCTCTCTCTTTGGTGGGGGGGTGGTGAGGGGGGAGGGGCGGGGGGGGCACATTAATATTTCAGACTGCAATCTCCTGCTTGACAAACTCTCCCACGTGATTGGGTAAAAAGCCGAGCAAGCATCAGCCTCACCCCCCCCCCACATACCCCCCCGACCCCCCCTCGTAGACTCGCTCGCCCTTCCTCTCACCCGCTTTTTAACCAAATCTGAGTTCGCCGTTTGGCAATGAAGAGGGGGTGTAATTAATTACGGCCAATGATTTCACCCCCCCCTTCCCCACCACCCCTCGCCTGGGTGAGGCCCACAGGGGCCCCCCCACGCCTGTGGGTCCCGCCGAATGAAGTGGCATCCATTTTTTATGAAGAGCAGGTTATCCTATTTAGTCAGATTAAAACAGGCGAAGAGGAGAGAAAATAGAGCCTCCTCTTCCTCCTCTTCATCACCCCCCCACCACAACCCCCCCACTTCACCGTCTGCTTTACTTAACTCTTCACTCAAAAACAACCCCCCCCCACTCCTTCCACCCACCCATTAACCTGGTTATGGGTTCAGAGTGCTTTCCTGACCCTCTGCCAGGTGTGGCATCACCTTCATCCTCCTCCTCCTCCTCCTCCTCCTCCTCCTCCTCCTCCTCCTCCTCCTCCTCCTCATCATCATCATCTTCCTCTTCATCATCCTCTTCCTCCTTTCACCCCCTCTTCATTTCTTCTTCTCCGTTTCAAACTCAATCTTTTCAAGGCGACAAAACGTTTAGAGTTATTTCTTCTGACTGTTCTTGTTCCCGTTTGATCCACTCTCCTTTTCCTGGCCACGCCCCCTTGATCACGGTCACATGATCATTTTTATTCGCTCACATTCCAGAACAAAACATTTCTTTAAAAATCGGTTTTGCTTTTCTAACGGGTGATCATTTGGCTCCACCCACTGAGTTTTCCGCAGCCAATCACATCGTTCCTGCTCTTTCACTTCCTGCTTTCATCAGTGTTTTGATTTTCGCCAGAGGGTGGGGTGGGGGGGTTAGATGGGGGGGTCTACTTTCCTCTCACGCTAATTGAAACGAACCTCCTGCCGTATTAAATGACGCTCCGGCTGCTGCGCCTGACTCCAGCCGAGGATTCTGGGTAAAAGCTTAAAGGCCAGCTGCCATGATAGCTTAGCCTCCGCTGGGCGGTGGAGGTGTGAGGAATGAAAAATATATAAAAAATTATATAAAAGAAACATAAAAAATATATTAAAAGTATATAAAAATATATAAAAATATATAAAATATATAAAATATATAAAATATATACGATAAAGGAGACGTTTTCTCCTGCCCCTCTTCCTCCTCCTCTTCCTCCTCCTCTTCCTCCTCTACATGTTAGTTTTCACGTTCCATCAGCTCTTCCATGTTTCAGTTCTTTCTGCCTCTTCCTGCTTCACTGAACAGACTCCTCCCACAGGGGGCGGGGCCAGTCGCAGGAGGAAGAGGAGGAGGGCCTGGAGGAGGAAGACGACCACAGGATGGATGAAAGTCAGCTGAAACATGAATCTGATCTTATAGTCAGGTGACCGGGGCCTGGGCTCTGACTGGGGGCCACCCGGGTCCTGTTGGGGCCAGCCGGGCCCCCGTTGACTCGTGCTCGCCGTCCCTCCCTCTGGGCGTGTCCTGTAAAGCGCCGCCGTTAGCGAACCAGTGGTGTGTGTGAATCTGTGTGTTCCTGCATCTTCTGCATGGCTGGACTCCATCCCTCTCCGCCCGTCGGCCCCCCCGCCTCCCGCCATCCATCCCTCCCATGTGACCCCTGGAAGGGGAGGGTCACATGACCCATGGGCGACCGGTTGTCACAACGATAGCGATAACAGTGATCCAGAAGCTGCATCGTATCGAGGAACGCTTCGCTTAGACGTCATCTAAGCTGCTGTAGTAACAAACAAACAAACAAACAAACACATGAACACAAACAAACATAAACAAACAAACACATAAACACACAAACAACCAAAAACACAAACAAACACAACAAGCAAACAAACACATAAACACACAAACAAAAAAACAAAGAAACACACAAACAAACACGGTCAGTTGCCTCATCTGATCCCGTCTAGTTTATGCTGTTCACTGAACCAAAGAGTACACACTTATTAGTATACATTATTAGTATACACTATTAGTATGCATTATTAGTACACACTATTAGTATACATTATTAGTACACACTATTAGTATACATTATTAGTACACACTATTAGTATGCATTATTAGTACACACTATTAGTATACATTATTAGTACACACTATTAGTATGCATTATTAGTACACACTATTAGTATACATTATTAGTACACACCATTAGTATACATTATTAGTACACACTATTAGTATACATTATTAGTAGACACTGTTAGTACACACTATTAGCATACATTATTAGTACACAGTATGAGTATACATTATTAGTACACACTATTAGTATACATTATTAGTACACACTATTAGTATACATTATTAGTACACACTATTAGTATACATTATTAGTACACACTATTAGTATACATTATTAGTACACACTATTAGTACACACTACTAGTACACACTACTAGTACACACTATTAGTACACACTATTACTACACACTATTAGTACACTCTAGTAGTACACATTACTACTACATACTATTAGTACACACTAATAATATACATTATTAGTACACAGTATTAGTACACCATACTAGTACACCATACTAGTACACAATATTAGTACATACTACTAGTACATACTGCTAGTACACACTGTTAGTACACACTACTCCTACATATTGTTATTACACACTGTTAGTACACACTGCTAGTACACCCTATAAGTACACACTACGAGTACACACTGCTAAGACACACTATTAGTACACACTATTAACATCGGTACACAGTTGTGTATTTTTGAAAGTTTTTCCAGTCTTTAAATTTCAGACACAAACAAGAGTCCATCAGCAGTGGAGGTCAGATGCCCCCCCCAGCCCCCCACCACTCAGGACGCTCCATTAACGGCCCCGCCCACCTCTCTGCTCTTCACCTGGTGAATTATGAATGGAGGGGCCCCTGTTTTCCTGCCTCCGGCCGCCTGCTGTCCACTCAGTGCACTCTGCTGCACACACACACTAAAACACATGCACACACACACACACACACACACACACACACGCACACACACACACACACACACACACAAACGGAGCTGGTGAGTTTGGGGTCAAACGAGCTGAAGAACGTTAGGAGCGCGTACTGTTTGGATTCACCATCACAACTTTGAGAGTCTTCACACAATAGAAACCAGTGGAACCACTGGAAACCAGTGGAACCACTGGAAACCAGTGGAAACCAGTGGAACTACTGGAAACCAGTGGAAACCAGTGGAACCACTGGAAACCTGTGGAAACCAGTGGAAATAACTGGAAACCAGTGGAACCACTGGAAACCAGTGGAAATAACTGGAAACCAGTGGAAACCAGTGTGTGCAGCAAACCAGAAATGGAGGGTTTTGTAGGGTCTGGACTGGTGAGTTGATTCGACACTCATCACATGTCAACAAACAACACGTCTATAGCGTGTTCAATATATGACTTCCTGTACGCTTCCACACGGCTGCCTTCCACACCAAAGGGAAGCCTGATGACGAGGGTAACACACACACACACACACACACCGACACACACCAGAACACACACACTGATGATGATGATTTTAATTATTATTTTATTACTATTATTATTATTGTTATATTATTTCATAATTTATTATTAATATTTTATTACTGTTATTATTATTAATAGTGTTTTTTCACTATTGTCATTATTATTCCTATTCCTATTTTATTATTATTATTATTATTATTATTATTATTACTGTTATCTTTATTAATAATAATAATATTATAACCATTTCTTACTATTATTTTACTATAATTTTTATTATTATTAGACAATAGAATGGTGAATGATGGATGAACTACGGAGGGAGAGAAGGATCAAAAGGCTGAAACCTGTCAGTAGTTTTTAATCCTAATATTTGGCGTCTATAAATAAAAAAATTTAAAAATGAGGCGTCTTTCATTGAAATTAAACGAGCCCAAACATCCAGCCAGCCGTCAACTAGAACAGACACACGCTCAAAAACACGCCGCCTGATTGGCCGCCTTTATGTCGTTTCATCCGACTCAAAGCGTCCCCCTTCATGGCGGCCGCGCGGTGCTAACGACGCGCCGCTGTCGTAATTAGCCTCATCAGAAGCACTTTCAAAGTGTTTCGATTAGCTTAATTAGCTAGCACACGCCGCGCTGGCGGGCGCGGCCTGGAGCCGCGGCGCTAACGAGCCTGATTGTCGTCCAGAAGCCGCCGGTTTGAAAAGTTAAACGCCACCGTGTAAATAGATTTCCGTCGGATATCCAGGGAATAATCAGCCGCTAATTTGACCCGTCGCCACGGCGATCGGCAGCCGCCCTGAAGCAATGAGAAGGGAAAGAGATGAGAACTCTGAGAGGAAATCGCTTGAAAAATCACTGCAGAATTACAATGAGGGGGGGGAGGAAGAAGGGATGAGGAAGAGGAGGAGGAGACGGAGGTCGGCCTGCAGGAGCGTCTTTCCCTCGTTAGCTTGAGCGAAGTTGATGCAATAAGATATTAAGTCAGTCAATGGGTTTAATCAATGCAGCCGGCAGCGAGACGCAGAAAAGGATTCTGGGATTCCGTCGTTTGGAGACGGAGGAGAAAATCGGACGTTCTTTAATTCAGGAAAACAGACGTGAATCCTTCATGAGGCAGAACGTTAGCGTGTTCCTGTTAGCACACGCCTGAGCTGGAACGGCAACCTGTGGTGGAATCACCTGTCTCCAGACTCCGCCCACTTCTTGTGATGTCATCCTTCTCATCAGCTTGTTGGTTTTGTTTCCATGTTCCCGAAACGAAACAGGATTAATAGTCGTTTCCGGGTGTGTGTGAGTGTTTCCATGGTTACCAGCTGATGCCCCTGATCCTGGTTCTCGGATCCGGCTTCCTGTTTCTTGGATGAATCCGACGGGAACCGTTTTAGTGACACGCTCCGAAGACGAGCAGTCAGGAGATGAAGATGAAGATGAAGACGAGGAGTAGCGGTCGTGACCCGGGGGGGATCTGGATCAGAACCGGGGGGGGGGGGGGCGCTGATTCTGTCAGAAATCTGACATTTCTTGAAGGATTCGCAGCCCAGCCTGCGGTGGAGAGGCCAGGGGCTTCATTAGAGAGATCTGGAGGCCGACCCCATCAGCCTGGGGGCACGCAGGAGGGGGGCGGGGTCTAGGCCCAACCCGACGCCCGGCTCGCCGCTGGAGACGGCCCGGGTTCCCCTGGGCTCCCCGCCACCGACCTCCTGCTTCTGTGGATGGGCCAGAAAATCAACGGCGTTCTCCTTTGAACAGCTCGTCTCGTTCTCCCCTCCCTCTGTGGACCTAATGAATGATTCATTTAACCCCCCCACCCCCAAACACCACCCACCTCCTCCGCCTCACCAGCCACCCAGCTTCCATCCCCAATCCTCGCTTTCCATACTGTTCTCCGCTTGTTTCTGCAAAGAGGAACGTTTCCCTGTGTGAACCTGGACTGTTTCACTGTGTGAACCTGGACTGTAGAACACAGAACCTTCATTAACATCAGATCGTCTTTTCATGTCTTAAACTTGACTCAATCATGACGTTAAGCAGCAGTGAATTGTGGGTAACATCACAGATGGAGGTTTCTCCTCTTCTTTCTCCCTGCAGGTGATTTCCTCATCATTGACGGATTTTTCTTATCACCTGTTATTCCTATTTTGTTCTCAGGCTCTGATTGGCTGACGCTGACGTCTGATTGGTCCACCATGAAATTCCGCCGCCAATTAAATCGAGGCACCGAGGAGAACACGCCCCCATCAGAGGTAAGAACAGACCTCAGATCGCTCCCATTTAAGGAATGTTTGACAAATTACTTCACACAGCCTGGTGTGTGTGTGTGTGCGTGTGTGTGTGCGTGTGTGTGTGTGTGTGTGTGTGTGTGCGCGCCTGCATTCACCCACTAATGAGGCCTGGATCTCAGAACAGGCCCTTAAATGCGTTGTGAGGACCGGAGCTGCAGAAACAGCTCAGATAGAATCAATTATCTAAGAGTCATTAGATTAATGGAATAATTGGAGAAGACACCGACGAGCTAATTGCCGTGATGAAACCAAATTTCTAGCATGAAAAGGGGAGTAAATGAATCTCCATGATGCACTAGAAAGGCGGAGGGGAATCTGGGGACCGTCTCAAAGACGGTTTTATGTCGGCGATCCCTCGGCGCCGACTCGCAGGCTGCTGTGAAGAAAACAGGCGAGAGATCTCTCTTAACTCTGTCAGCTCACAGGAAGTAGAACGCCTCCTACCAGAGCAGGAAAACAGGGTTTGTGAGGAGGAAAACACGCCGGCCCTCGGCGAGCAGTGGGCGTCTTTAAATATTTAACGTAATTAGCGGAAAAGGGAAATTGTTTCAGATGATGAAGGTCACAAAGGAAGAGGAGGGGAGTTATAGGGAAACAAGAGGCTCACTAATGAAGCTAACGAGGCTAGCTGATGTGTCAGAGAGCAACTCCGATTCAGGTTAACGAGGGCGCGTCACCATGGCAACCTGCAAATTTACCCATCCGAACATGGCAACGCCACCATTAGCTTAGTGTTGACGGTGGCGTTGCTCACCTGTGATATAAAGTATAAAACCATATCAATTTTTTTTCTTGAAAGAAAAAAAAAATCTTGGATATGTTAGCCTAAAGATGCTAACAATTTAGCTCATCCAAAAATACACAAAACAGACCTCTACCTTGTAACCTCCCATTTGTTGCCTGTCTGTCTTCTGATCGGCGGCCATGTTTTCTCTGTCGTCTGTGTGACGTTTGGCAGCGACATCTGAGACGCCCCCCACTCTCCTTCAACCCCCTCCCCCGCCCTGCTTTACCCGAGGAACCCCGAAGACGGCGCCGGGGCCAAGTGGCAACACTTCAAAAAAAACCCCAACAAGATGACATCCAGAAAAAAAAAAAAAAAGTAGGTTTGCCCTTTTCCGTCGCCAAAAACGCGCTAGCGCGAGCGTGCACACGCGCTAGCTGGTTTTCGCAAGTTGTCTTTAACGTCCGAAGAGGAGGGAACTTATAAAAACGATTAAAAACTGTCCCCGGTCTAACGATACGACCGCCCAGCAGAAGTTCCTCCAGTTTGATGTGTGTTTTCCGCTTTTGATCAGTGATTATCGGGGATAAATAATTTAAAGTACTAAAAAGTTAATAAAAACTGAAGGAAATGTTGGACTTCTGAGAGGCTGGGGGGGGCGGCAAGGGGGCGTTTGACGGACATGACGGACGGTTTCGTGCTGTGGTCCGAGAGGGGACGGGGGGTTCCATCGAGGAAACGTTAACACGGAGAAGACGAAGAAGAGGAGGAGATGTGTACCCACCCCACCCCCCACCCCAAACCCCCCCTAATTGGTACTTAAACACCCGCGCAGAGCAGAACTGTTGCTATCATAAGAAATTGATGAATTAACAGTGTGAGAGGGAGAGAGACGGTGGGACGGCGGCGGGAGAGAGAGAGGGTTCTGAATCTTTTAAGAGGATAACTTACTTGGGCAAAACAGCTGTTTATGCATTATTTGTGCGGCGAGCCATTTACCGCCGTTTAGGATGAAAAACCTCGGGTTCCTGGGCTGCAGGAGTCGCCCGGGGGGGACACCCGGGGTTTTGGGAGGGACCATCCATCACTGATAAGTAAAGATTAAAAATTAATTCGCTAGTAGGTTCGTTTTAAAGACGCGGATATCGGCCTGTCAGTCCGAGATGCGGCGTTTAAGCGACAAACGGGCGAGCGGGGATTCGGGCGAAACCGCTTCTGATACCTATGAGGAGGCGGGTCGGGACGCTAGCGCCCTCTAGGTATGAGGGTATTAGCGTGTTTGACGGTTGATTCATGCGCACGAAAGGTCAAAAAGTCTCAACTGACGTTGTTTTTTTAAATAAGTCTAGACGCGAACGCGTCGCCGTTGATGGACGGATGACGGGCTCCTTCATCTTCGTCCGGAAGGACGCCGCCGTCGCCGCTTTGATGTCTTCAAAGAAATGGAAGCAGACGCTTGAGAGCGGTCACTAGCGCCACAGTCGCTATCGCATGTCCTGTCAGTCACAGCCAAACGAAAGCGGGAGCGGCGCCCAGCGTGGAAACAGGAAGTGAAGAGGAGCAGATGATGATCGGTGCAGGTGTGCTCCCTCCTCCTCTTCCTCCACCTCCTCCTCCTCGCCTGTCACCGCCTCGGGGCAACAGGCGCTTCCTTGTCACCTTGACGATGATCGGTCCTGATGGCGGCAGCTTTGTCGCCGTTTGTTCACCTGAAGCGGCGGCGAGTCGCAACATCACCTGGGAGGGCCGTCGCCACGACAACACAAACGCCGTCTGACGGTTTTCGTCAGGAAGACTTTTTGATCATCTTGTGAGGGTTTGGCAGCTGCTGGTGCGACAGGTGTTCAGAGCAGACGTAGCATGTTAGCATTGACAATCAGCACCGCTAGCTGACGCTAGCCGGAATTAAACCTCCACGTTAGCTGTTTGCTGCTTTCTGATTCGTTTTCTTGTTTTGCTAAATGTGCTAAAAATGCTAATATAGTACTGTAGATTTAGTCAAAGTCATATTTATAGACCTGATAGAAACATGACAAAATCAAAGCTAATATTAGCAGGAGGCTCATGGGAGACATAGCTTTATGATGCTAACACAAAACTGTATAAAAACAAACAAAAACTATATAAAAACAATGAAACAAACAAGAACAAACAAACAAACAAAAAAACTTTCTAAAACAATATATAGCTATAGTTTGACAAAGAGGATTTTGGTAGCAACAGCTAGCTAGCTGATGCTAACGTCAAAGAACCAGAGCTATGGGATTAACTAAAGAGCTAACATTGTTAGCCAGATGGATACATGCTACATGTTGTTTGGTGGATGGATGGATGGATGGATGGATGGATGGATGGATGGCTGGATGGATGGATGGATGGATGGATATTTCCTCTTCACCGTGACAGCTTGGCACCGGTGGAGGGGGGCGGGGCTTCGCGGTACATCATCATTCAGGGCGGCGATCGGGGCGAGTCGTGATTAGCGGGCAATTTATTCTGGCGGGGCGTTTGAGAGGAGGCGGCCCTGAAATGGTGATGCGTTTAAATGTCAGAGGAAAGCGCGGCGTCTCATCAACCTTTGGTCACCCGCCCGCTTTGAATATTCTGATCGCCGTCATGTTTTAGTAATGAGAGTTGAAAAGTAAGTCAAATTTAACCTTCGCTGTACCTGAGGAAACTATGAATATTAACGAGGCCCATTATCTGTACCGGATCTGAAAGAATCTTAACCCGCGCCGCTCTGCCCCCCCCACCCCCCGCCCTTCATCTGCAGCCGTCCTCTTCCTCCTCCTCCCCCTGCCTTCATCCTCATCGTCTGTCTCACCTCGATGACATAAACAGACCGTCCTGTCTTCACGTGGGTTTCAATCATCATCATCATCATCATCATCATTACCATGACCATCATCATCACCATCTTCATCATCATCTTCATCATCAACACCACCACCATCATCATCATCATCATCATCATCATCATTACCATGACCATCATCATCACCATCTTCACCATCTTCATCATCATCTTCATCATCAACACCACCATCATCATCATCATCATCATCATCATTACCATGACCATCATCATCTTCACCATTTTCATCACCAGCTTCACCATCTTCATCATCATCTTCATCCTCACCACCATCTTCATCATCATCCTCATCATCAACACCACCATCATCATCTTCACCATCTTCATCGTCACCATCATCATCATTACCATCATCATCATCTTCATCACATCTGTAGTTCAGAGTTTTTCTTCGGGTCTGGATCTCCTTCAGCTTCCAGACCTTCACCACTGCTGACCCAGAAGAACCAGGGCCATCTAGACCTTCTGGATCTGGATGCTTCTGGATCAGACCAGAGGGTTCTGGATCTTCTGTGGATCCTTCAAACTGGATCTTCTGGTTCGTCTGGAGGAGGAAGAGTGAAGCTGATGCTGAGGAACCTGGACCTCAGGGGAACATCCCACGATGAACCTGGATCTGGGTCTGATGAATGTGGTTCTGGTGATGCTCTCTCTCTCTCTCCCCCCCTCCTCTCTGTCTGTCTGTGGGGGTGGGGGGCAGCGGGGGGCTGTTTACCATGCAGAGATGGTGTTTGCATAGATCAGGCCAAAGTGGGACGCGGGTGTGTGTGTGTGAGTGTGTGTGTGTTCTTGGATTAAGGCTTGATCAAGGCGCCATCAACACACACCCTCCCTCCCCCCTCCCAAGAGGGCCAGGGTTTTTTTCCGTGGGGGGGCAGGGATGGGGGGGTTGACACGTTGCTACGGACAACAAAGAGGAGATGTTTTCTGAAAACTCTCTTCCTGTCACTTCTGTGCGTTTCCTCGCTGTGTGTGTTGGCATGTGTGTGTTTGTGTGTGTGTGTGTGTGTGTGTGTGTGTGTGTGTGTGTGTGTGTGTGTGTGTGTGTGTGTGTGTCTGCACTAATGATGAATATTTTTTTGCAGGGACTGAAAACTGGAACTTCTGATTGGCTGTAGCCGCCATGCTGCGTTCGCGGTCGTAGGACGTTTGCATATAGAGGCATTTAAGTACCTCCCCCGTCCCGTCCGGTCGGGTCCCAGGGGCCCCCCTGTCTCTCACCCCCTCATCATGTCCACCGGCTCTCCTGCGGTCCTGAAAGCGCCCCCCCACCGCCCCCCGGCTGTGATCTCTGCTAAGCCGCTAACGGCGCCGCTCTGATTAGCCTCTTTATTGATTTGGAGGAGGATTGTTAGCTGAGCCGCTCTCATTAGCACTGGATCAAGTCCTAATCCACCAACCTGCCGGGTCAGGCTCCGCCCCTCGCCGCCCTCCCTCCATGATAATGAGGCTCGACCGCCGGAGCCTCGATCAAACAAAGACTAGATGTCACTTAGCGACTCGCCGACGGGTTAACGTGACACTAAAGACGGTGTTTGAATCTCCACGACGACACGGCGATGCTAAAGTCATGCTTTTTATTCACAAAGACCGTCCATGTTTGGTGATGAAGGAGGAGCTTGAGTTTAAGAGGAGGAGCCTGTGTGGTTTATTTCAGACCACTGGTAGCGCTAATGAGGCAGTGGCTTCGCTAACATCAGCTGCTTCGCTAACCGTTCACGTGACAATGCGAAATGTACTTGTTCGTTTTTGAGTGTGGGTTCATTCTTTTGTTTCTTTTTGTTTCTTTTTGTTTCATTTTGTTTCATTTTGTTTCATTTTGTTTCTTTTTGGGGTTTTTTGTTTCCTTTTGTTTCTTTTTGTTTCTTTTTGATTCATTTTGTTTCATTTTGTTTCATTTGTTTCTTTTTGGGGTTTTTTGTTTTGTTTTCTTTTTGTTTTGTTTCATTTTGTTTCTTTTGGGTTTTTTTGTTTCGTTTTGTTTCTTTTTGTTTCTTTTTGTTTCTTTTTGGGGTTTTTTGTTTTGTTTTCGTTTTGTTTTGTTTCATTTTGTTTCTTTTTGTTTCGTTTTGTTTCTTTTTGTTTTATTTCGTTTCATTTCGTTAGTTTTCTTCTGCTTTACTTTGTTTCTCTTCGTTTTGTTTAATTTTTAAATTCTGAGAGATAAAGCTCAGAACTGAAATAATTTTTCTTTTCTTTTCTCATATTTCTTCCGTTTTTTGTTTTTCTTTGTGGCCGTAAAGATTCGAGGTTTCACACCTGATCTTCACGACTTCTGTTTTTGAGTCTTACTGTTGAAAAACAAATGTAAAAAATTCTGAACACCGTTGCCTAGCAACCACGAAGTTTATATTCACTCATTTAAAAAACTGATGATAACTTCCCAAACCGTCCGTTTTTTAATCACGTCAGCCGTCGTTTCATGTCAGCCTGTCAATCAACCCCCTCAGCGGGGATGCTGGAAACCTTCCTCCCCTCCTCCCCCTACCCCCCCCCCCACACCTAATTCACTCCCGGCCTCTCGGAGGCATCGATCTGCCGGTGCGATAGAGGTGGGGGGGCTCGTTCACAATGCGGCGGGGGTCTACCCGCGTCTTCTCAGAGGTTCGGATCGATAGCGACTCCTTCAAAGCTTCTCACCCGCTCAGACAAACGGGAGGCGAAAGGGGGGGGGGGCGGGAGGAGGAGATGGGGGAGGGAGGGGGGAGGACGGAGGAGGAGAGGAATGAATGAGTGGCACCACCGTTATTCTTCTTGTCTTTCTTCTCGCTCCCTCGCGACCTCCTCCGGCCTCAGGGTCAAACGGGGGGGGGGAGGGACGACACTGGGGAGGGACGGAGGAAGAGGAGGATGGAGAAGATGAAGGCAGACGATGGGAAATTTGGCGAAAAAGATGAAACGGGGAAGTCAACCTGCGTTTAATTCGACCTGACTGGACGGGAATGATGGCCCCACCCCCTTGAACCGTCCACTTCCTGGTTCCCTAAAGTTCCAGCGTTCCTCCGTGTCGCTCCTGGTCGGATTTGTCGGTTTTGCGTCCAACGAAACCCAAATGGAAGTTTGGGAATTTCGAAGGTGACCAGTTTCCGTGGGAACAGTCGTTTTCGGGGGTCACGGGGGTCGCCGGAGCAGAATTACGGGTGAGAAATGCCCCGGAAACGAGGAATTTCCTGCTGTTTTGTGGGGTCGAACGCCGTCGAGGAATAAAAGCGAGGAGCGTGGTGAAGCATCCTGCGGGATCGCCGGCGGCGGCGCCACCAGGAGGGTGTTCCCTTCGTTCCTTGAACGTTCCTGGGGAGCGATGATCCGGGGGTGGGGGGGCTCCGGGGCGTCTCGGACGATTATGCTCCGGCGGAACCTCTTCCTTTCTTCGCCGGAGCTTCTCGCTAATTTGCCGCTCTGGTGAGGAAGATGATCGGCTTTAATACAAATCATGTTTCAATCGTTACTTGAAGACCTTAAACCCCCCCCAACCCGGCCCGGTTCTCTGGGGGGGGGCGGCGGTAATGAGGCCTGCTGGGATTTCAATCATTTTTACATCTGTTGAAAAATAAGGAGAAAAAAACAGAGAAAAAAGCAAAAAAACGAGCCCCCCCTTCCCGTTTTCACTCCGTTAGATTAAAAAACTGTTTTGAGGTTTGATAATAAAAAAATACAGAAAGAGATTTTTTTTTTTTAACGTTTCGGCCTTGAAATCTCGGGGCGCCGTACCTCCGTGTTTAAAACTCCTCTCGCCGCAGAATAAATAAATCTTTGTGATTTTAGATTTCAGACACCTCCTTATGACACCCCCCCACACCAAGATTCTTCCTCAAAGACAACAGCTCCTCCTCCTCCTCTTCCTCATCCGCCCTTTAATCCGCTTCAAATGTGGACAGAAAATAAAACTCATTTATAAATCTTCCCGTCGGGTTCTGGTCCATCACCATTTGTATTTATTTTTAATTCACCTGCATTCACCTGGATTCACCTGGATTCACCTGGATTCACCTGGATTCACCTATATCAGGTGTTTCCTGTCTGTTTCCTGGGTTTTTTTTCCACCAATGAGGTGCTGTTGTTCTGTTGGTGGGCGTGGCAGCACCTCCACAACCTTTTATGGTGAATTTGGGTGTGGCTAACTAAATGTTAATTTATATTCCATTAAAAAAACATTGAAGTAATTTATCAATTCTTTACATCAATTTAAAACAACATTTTATTTAAAGTGCTAATTCTCACAGTTTAAAAAGGGAAGGAGGTAATTTTCTGGGTAAATTTGAGAAATTTGGATAAATTAATTTCCAATTATTGATTGATATTCTGGAAATTTTGAATCTTTCTTTAGTTCAGAAATTGAACGCGGATGTGGGCGGGGTTTGTGGACAACTTAAGAAAATTTAAATCTGAGCTCAATTTTACGTGAAAATGCCATTTTTAAAAACTTTTTCTTTTCTTTTCGGGAATAGAAATCATAATTTTGACATTTCCTGAAATGAAAACGATAATTCTTTCCTATTTCCTCTTGACCTTATTTGGAGCTTCTGGACTTCCTGTCCGGAACAGCCCCCCCCTGACCCGAACCCATTGGTACGACCCGGTTCTGTGTTGTTGGTCCTCATCAGTCCAACTCAATCGATCACAGATCTGAATATCTTCCGGCGAGGGCCTCGCCGGGGGCCCCGGGGTGGTCCGGCGCTCTGCCTGACTGACGCGTCGGTGGACCGTCGGATTCGTCGGCTGTCCGACTGCTTGTTTCTTGTTCAACTGCTGACAGGCTGTTTTGACCCGCCTGTCAGCCTGTCAGCCGCCTGATGCGGCGCCTGGAACCACCGGAGGCTCAGCTTCTGGGGGGTCCGCTCGTCCGTCCGCTCGTCCGTCCGCTCGTCCGTCCGCTCGTCCGTCCGCTCGTCCGTCCACTGGCTGCTCCACGCTCGTCCGTCCGTCAGGGCGCCGGGGGGGGGGCTGCCTCTGACCCACTTTCCCTCACAGCGTACGGATGGAACGTTCCTGTTTCCTGCTGGCTCCACCCCCTTCAGTCGCTGGAGGCGGAGCTTTTGAAGAACAAAAGCACTTCGGTCCGAGTCGAGCTTCCAGGTAGAAACACTGAAACACAAACGTCACGTGACGTTCAGGGTCAGCGCGTTACGGAAGCCTCCGCGGCAGCAGGTGGCGCTGCAGGGAAACAGGACCGCTGTTATGATTCAGCCAATCACCTCACAGACGTTAACAATCAGGAAGTGCTTTATGATGAAGACAGGAAGTGTTTGGGGTCACATGTCACGATAAAAGTTGTCAAATGTTCGGGATTTATTCGGACGGTCAGTGAACGCATCACAGGATCATCCCACTTATTGTGTGTGTGTGTGTGTGTGTGTGTGTGTGTGTGTGTGTGTGTGTGTGTGTGTGTGTGTTTTAACAACACGTCAGGTGTGATCTGATGTCCTGTGATTGGACGACCAGCACAGGTGTGAACGGACTCCACCTCCTCAGTATCAGCGCCTCCTTCCTCCTCATTAAAGGAAGCGGAAGGAGGCGCTCCAGCGGTCCAATCCTGACCCCTGGTGGACGGAATCAGAACTGCAGCTCACTTCAACTTCCTGAACCCTCCGGAACCTGTAGATCAAGTTTGTGTGACTCACGGATGGCGGCGGGAACAAAAAAGACGATGAAGAGCACCTGATCACCTTCATCCAATCACCTCCATCCGATCACCTGATCGATCGTAGACTGATCTCACACTAATTAGGTTTAATGATCGGCAGCTGCGTTCACTGATTGGCCACAGCTTCGTCCACTGATTGTCCACTCATGCTCAGGTGTGTCTGCAGGGGCGGGGCATAAATACAGGGCGGGGCTTCTGCCCTTCATTCACCACCGCAGAGAGTTTGATGCAGAAGTTTGACGACTTGGACCAGAGCCAATCTTCTGATGACGTCACGCCGACCACAGGTAGGATGTTTGTTTACGTTTATACTAATGTTTGTTTGTTTTTGCAAGAATAGCAGTTAGGAGCTACCAACATTTAGCATCGCGGTTGCTAAATGCAACCACAAATGCCAGCTCCTGAGGCATTGTTACCTCAGGAGCTGGTGTCACCACCAGGGTGTACCCTGTGTGTCATTGGTGCTGAAGTTGGGGGTCCATCTCAAGATTCCTCTCAAATATTTCTGACAAAACTTGATTTTGCTTTTTGTAATTTTGGTGAATTTTTCTAAATATTATGTTTAAAGATTTTTTTTATGACAAAATATGAACAAAACTTTTTTTTTAAATTTATCGGCACCCATAAGATTTCAAACTTGTTTTCAAATTGGCTTCAATCATGATTTGAATTTAGAAATCAGATTCAGCTGCGTTCTGCTTGTGTCCACCAGAGGGAGCCAGAGCTCCACGTTTTACTGGTTTTCTCCTCTTCCTCAGTTTGTGATGAACTGAATGAAACCCATGTTTGTTTATCAGCTGCAGGAAATAAAACTAGAAGCGATCCTTTAAGTTTTAAGACATTTTATTCTATAAATGAGGAGATTTAAGGAAAAATGAGCTTCAGGCGCTGAAAGGCTGCAGGTTTGTGTGTCGGTTGAGTCGGTTGACGCACACGCCGATCCCATTCCCACACTCTCTGACCAGAACCCTGTGGGAAGACGAGGACGTCTGAGTTTCCAGCCTCCATCTTTAGACTCGTTCATGCTTTTAGAAATAGCTGCAAAGAATCTGATAAAAATAAAGACGACAAGAGAAAAAATAAAATGATTCAGGAAGAGGAAGAATGTTTACTGTTCAACGAGTTCTAACTGCGATGAACACAATTAATTCATGTTGAAAATAAATGACTAAATCTGGTTAGATTTCAAAATTGGAATTATTTTGGAAAAGCAACTGAATTTCAAATAATTTTGAGATACAATTTTTGAATTTCCCGCCATTTCATCTACAAAGATTTTGTAAAGTTTTCGTGAATTTTGTGATTTATTTCACCTGATTTTGCTGAAAATCACTATTGTTTTTTTTTAAAATATATTTTTATGCACTGCTAAATTTTGGGAATAAAATAAAAGTTTCTTCTGACTCGGAAAACGTGTTAAAGCTACACAGCATTAGCATCTGTTAACGGGTAATGAATTGTTAGTAGTGGCCGCTAGCAGAATGCTAGTGGCTGCTAAAAATGCTACCATTGGCTGCAGACATGCTTCTCTTAGCTGCAGATGTTCTATCATTGGCTGCAGCTAACATTAGCACGTTAGCAGCTAATGCTAATAGCGTCCTTCTAGAAACCCTCTCGGGTATTTCTGGGCCGGTGTGTTTGTTGGACCGGCGGTGTGTTTGTGTGTGGTTTTGACCTCTGACCTCTCCTTCCTGTGGCAGCGGCAGGCGGTTCAGTTCGGTACCCAGCATCCTTTGCGAGGCCAGCTGTCAGGGCCTCCGTCCAGCGTTTTCCAGCTTGGGACTGTGGGAAAGTGGGAACCCCAGTTCGTCCCACAAGACCAGCTAATATCTAACCCCCCCCCCATCCTGTTTCCTGGACCTAACGTCTAAATTTAACACAAGGCCCCGCCCCCAGCATGTTCTAAGTTCTAGTCCCAGCAGCTAACGACTAAAATAAGACCAGCAACCAGTTGAAATCGGATGAAGTGATTTAAAATTAAGATTTAATTCAATTTCTTTTCACTTTATTCTCATTTAATTTTTTTTATTTTACATCCAAAATTGTAAAAGCAAACATAAATTCCTGCAGCTGGTTCAACGTCTGAAGAAGATCCCATCCTGGTGTGAAGAGCTGGATGGATGATGGATGATGGATGATGGATGGAGGGCTGGTTGTGTGCCACTTAACCCCCTCACAGCAGCACCAGCAGGCCATTACTGTTCAGGAAATTTACTGAATTATTCAATCACTTCCTCTCTGCCTTCTCCACAGGATGCTGAGCGTCCGCTGGAAATCACAGAGAGCCTCTGGTTCACGTGTTGGTGGTGAGTTGACCTACTTCACCAGAAGTTTCACCAGGTTCACGCCGAGACTTCTTTTACCAAAGATCTGACAAATAAAGACGACTTTATTCAGTCAGAAACCGAAACGAAGGGAGAAAAGGACGACTGACCACACGTCTGGTTATTATCAGGATGTTACGAGACTAAACTCAAGATATTTACAATATTATTCTGAAAATATTTATTATGACCTTGTTTAAAAATATTTATAATATTGTTACTCTATACTCAAAATATTTATAATATTATGATTTTATGCTGAAAATATTCACATTATTATGACTTTAAATATTGCAAATCTATCAAATATTGTCAATGCTACAATACAAGGACTTTATTATCATATGACTTTATTCTGATATCATGACTTTACTCAAAATATTTACAATACTACGACTTGTAATGACTTCATTCTCATATTGATCATATGACTTTTCTCATATTATTCCATCTTATTCCGACTCGTATCTTTTTAATATTGTGACTGTAACACACAACATGTTTTACTTCTTTTTGTCAGTTGGTTTTCTTTCCATTAAACTGGTTTAGGCGTTTACATTGAACCGGATCAGAAGAAACACACCAGCTGACCCTCAACCTGAAACAGATGAGAGAAAATGAGAAAATAAAAACCGGTGACACTGAAAATAAACGGAAGGTTTTCATAGAACTCGTCTGTACAGGATGGTCACCTGATCCAGATGGATTGATTATTGGTTTTGGTCTCAAAGCTGAGTTTAGTTTCTCAGGAGCTGAGGATAAACTTTGAGACGTTTCAGGAGGAAGTTTTCTCTCGTCGGTTTCGTCGGATAGTTTTTCTCAACCAACCGTTTGGAGTTCCTCTCAAATCAAACCGTTGGAGGCGTCTGGACGGTGGGAACGTTTCTCAACCCGGCGGTTTATCTTAGTCGTCGAACGCAGCTGCGCCGGGCCGGACGCCAACGCCTGGCGGCGACCTCTGGGTCACACGTGACGACCACTAGCGGCTAACGCTAACAAAATGCCTGGAACAGTCGTATGAACGACTCGTCGAGTCTGTCGGAGATCATCCGACCGACGTCGGATGAAACGAGCGACCTTGTTGGGAGGTTGGAGAGGATGATGGAATGCGGGGGTGTTGGTGGGGGGGGGTGAATTCCAGAGGACGGGGAGAGTTTTGTCATCCCAGCAGCAGAAACAGGAAGTGAGTTAAAACCTCTCCGCTGACCTCTTGACCCCTGCTGATAACATTCCCACCCTCCCCCATCCCTGCAGCTGTGTGACCCCCCCGTCTCCCTCGACTCATTTCCTCTCCGTCCACGAATCTCCAGTGAGAAATTCCCCTTCGCCTCTTCCTCGATGCTACGTCTGAAGCTAAAAATGCTAGTTTTATCCGTCTATCCGACGTGAAATAAGTTCGACCGCGTCGGATTCTCACCGCTAACGTCAGACATGACTCAGCAGCTCCAGTCGAGTCCATGAACAGGAGCGCAACGCTAACATCGTCATCACTTCTGTTTTCCGGATGTTTTAAAGTTGTCCTGAGCGTTAGCTTTCCAACTAGCGACACAATGCTAAGCTAGTGTCTTATTTGTGATGCTTATTACTAAATTTTAATCTTAAAATTAATAAAGATAATAATTTATAAAAGTATATAAAGTATTATCAGCATACGTTAGCATGCTAACCTGTCAAACGTACGCTATATTATGTTGCTGGTATGTTAGCATGCATGCCATGCTAATATTAGCTTGGGCGTGGCCACGAGCTGTGATGTCATCTATCAGGTGTCATGAATCCTTGAGGTTTTTGATTATAGCGGACCTTTGCCGTCCTCCTGGGGGGTTTTAGTGGAGCGGGGGGGTGGGGGAGGGCAGTGGGGGCTTGTTGGTCCTACTGGTTTAAACGGGGAGCGTTTCCTTCTGTTTAGTCTGCGCTCGCTGGACGCCGTCCATCGTCTCATCTCGTCTTCATCCTTTCCTCTTTTCCACTCATGCAAATCCCCGACTTCCTGACACACACACACACACACACACACTCTCACACACACACACACACACACACTCTGATCGCTGACAGCGGCGTCCGGGTTGATTGACAGCTGTATGGCGGTTTGACGGACAGGCGGTTTTGTCCCGGCGCGCCTCTGAGTAGAACTCCCAGGGTGCACCGGGGCGGCGCCTGTAAAGAGACAAGGGCCACCGTGAAGATGCACCAGCCTGACAGGACGGGGGGGGGGGTTGTCGGGGCTGGAGGGGGGGCGGCTCCTCGCTTCTGGACACCCACTGCTTCAAGAGGGGGGGGTCAAAGGTCACGGAGGGACGGGGCGTCTCATCGGCCCGTCGCTTCGCTGGAGAGGAGGAACCTTCCAGGAAATAAAAGATTGTTTCCTATGATGTCAAACAAGTGGCCCGGGGGCCGGATCCGGCCCTCCAGGGGGTCCAGTCCGGCCCCCGACTTTTGTAAGTTACCTCTGTGGACTAAAAGTCAGCTTAATTCTACTTGCATGTGGCCCCCCACACCAAAATGAGTGACACCCCCACTTTAACGCCGTCGATCTATAAATGAAAGTTGATCATTCTCCGCTCACGTGGTGGAGCGATCGCGTCAGAACGACCTCGTCTGTACGTTTGAATCGGCGTCTTTTGAAGAGAATAACTTTATTTCACACACAGGAAGAGGAATGGAATGGAACCGACAACCATCCATCAGGCTAGCACGTAGCATCAGAGTGGGGGGGGCCGGTGAACGGGTTTATTGGTAAAAGCCGGAGGAGGAAACATCCATGCATAATTTATTTTTCTCTATCACACACACACACACACACCGTCAACTGTGTGTGTGTGTGTGTGTGTGTGTGTGTGTGTGTGTGTGTGCCAAAAACGACATGAGAGAAAGTGTTTGAGGCTGAGAGCTCGTCTTTAATGGACTCTGATTTGAGATGATGAACCGAAACGGCAGCACGTGAACACACACACACGCACACACACACACACACACACACACGTCTGTATGCACTGCTCTGGGAAGCCATTAGCGTGACCCAGCCTCGATTACTTATTTATGGCGCGGCGAGTGGAGCGGACGACCGCGGGGCCTCGTTTGGAGAACCGTTGTTCCACTTCGCCCAGATCCTCGCCGTTCTCCGTCGGCCCGTTTGGAGCTGTCAGCAGAAAGGTCTCGATCCAGAAAGGGTTAATTATCAGCGGGGCGGGGCTCGAACCCCTCCCTGGTTCCCAACCCCCCCCCCCAATTTGTTGTGATTCAAAATCTAAATTCTGAAAAAAATGAAGCATTCTTGTCATTTTATTTCTGTTCAGGCAAATTGAAATAAAAATTCTGCTAAAATTTCAACCATAAACTCCCAATTTACATTTTTTTAAATGGAAAGTTTGACTTAATTTTATATTTTTCATTTTAACAAACCCCCTTATATTCTTTTATTTTGTCAATGTGTCAGTTTTTCCCCACATTTTTAATAAAAATGCATTCAGAATAAATTCGGTCACACGTGTTCGCTTTTTTTAAACTCCTTTTTATTGGTTCGTCTTCAGCCGGGGGGGGGGGTTTGAGGGTGTTGGGGAGGGGGCGGGAGCAGCCAGGCCACACCCAGAGAAACAAACAAACAAACAAAATGAAAAGACAAACGTGTGTTTCTCCCCGTCTCTTGGGAACACGTGAAATAAATACTCGCCGCCGTCCTCGTGACTCGATGCCGTTTAAATAAAAACACGTGAAGAAGAGAATTTGTTCGTAGATAATAGATTCATTTACGATAAACTTCTATATATATTTGTTCTGTATACTCTCCTTAAATTCTTTTATAACATACAAGATGCCAATTTTGTACCTAAAGCGATGCTAAGACACGAGGGCGGTCACTGGTTATACTGGCAGCCTGCGTTCGTACGGTGTTGCTCCCTCCGGTCCACTGGGAATGCTGGGAAACTACTTTTGGAATGAAAAGACTTATGATGGAACGATGGAAACACACAGGGTGGAGTCGTGGATTTTAAAGTTTGAAATAGTGATTTTTTTTTTTGCACATAAATCAATCAAATTGCGCATAAACGACCGAACTGATGGAGGAACGCTTCTAATTTGAGTATGAATATTGGTACAGAGACGGGTCCAGGAACCCGAATGGCGATGCAAAATTGGGAAAATGTGTATATTTTACCTTTCAAATTTCCTTTTTAATTTAAAAACCATTTAAAATGTGCCTCAAGCACCAAAATCAGACTGTACGTCATCGTTTCCGTAAAGCTGTTGTTCATAATGTGTTTTAGATTTATTCCAGCATCCCGATGGAGAGATTTCAGATTCATCGGTTTTTAACGCCGTCAAAAAACGGATGGCGATTCCAAAATGTCTCTCAATAAATTAGAATTGTAGTCGTAAGTGGAGAAGAGTTGAAAGAGAAACGGTTCGTCCATCGGAGTAAAACCAGTGACGAGCGCAGGAACGTTTGGGGCCACATTCAAACAAAAATGTTTTAAAAATCATAAACTTAAAATAACACATGATGCATGAATTAAAACTGAATTAGATCGACTTTTTGTTCTCCCCCCCCCTGGGTTCAAGCAGGTTAGCAAATGCGCTCTTCGTTGTTTAGCTTATTTACGTTTGTTGCCCCAAAAGTTCTTGATTCGCTCAAGTGGTAAATAATTTAATTTTCATTATATAATGGGAAACAGCTGTAATAATAAGGATCTCATAGAAAGAAAATAAAGCAGAATAAAAATAGTTGTAGCCCGTATTTACATATAAAAATATAGCAAAGAAACATTTAACAAATCAGGCCGAATGCATCCAAACTAACACACACACACTTTTACATTTACATGCACACACACCTGACGTTGTGTGTTGTGTGTCAGCTTTGAATCCTTCCCAGAAGAGCCTTTTGACACGTTAGCATTGTGTTAGCATCACGTTTGATTCGCGTACCTGAAATGACCCTGTGACCCCATGGCGACGACCTCCCTTCCCTTTTTCCCGACATCCGACCTCTCCCCTCCTTCGCTCCCCATCAGCTGTCCATCTGCCCGACACCACAACTCCATCCTGCCCCCCCGACCCCCCCACTCCATTCCTCTCCGGCCCATTAAGAGCTATCATGAAGCTAATTGCCTGTTTGATCAACTCTCCATGGACCAGAACTGGAGGCTTTTAGCCCGCCGAGCTAAAGAGCAAAGACGCACGAGGACGCGGGGATCTGTGGGCGTGGCTTATTGTTAGCCGCCGTTCAAAACCAGTTTCCGACATTTGTCTTCCTCGTTAAAACTCGTGATAGTCTTGAGTCCCTCGACGTAACCCCGGGCGTGACATCCCAACGCGAGGCGGGTCGTACATCAGGATCAGGCTAACGTATCACGAGAGCTGCGTTAGCTTCGGAGGCTAACGCGTTCCAGAAACTAAACATGCATTTTTCTGTGCCCAATCTTAACCCAACCACTGTTTCATGTAAGCTAACTGAGCTGTTTGCATCCGTTGGTCGGTTCAATGCAAACATTATTTTGAGAGTGACTTCCTCCATTCTTCGGCTAACGTCGTGACCGAGCGGCTAAAAGTGAGGCTGGAACTGACTTTGGGATGTTAGCGGGCGCTAGCACAAGACAACAGGCTACAATTTGTCGGATATAGTCTTGTAAATATGACATGTCCTGTTTTCATGCACAAGTGAGATGCTGCATCAGCTGGAGCTTGAATTAAAGACGACGCAGGATGGTCAAAGTCGTTTTTAGAGACGCCCGACTTTTAGCCGTTTGGTAGTAAAACCTACAGAACCCTGTTGGAACTTCGATGTTGGATTTTTATCTAGTCAGTCAGGTGTGGTGGAGGAGGAGGAGGAAGAGGAGGGACGGATCCTGGTGGGGGAGGTGAAGGTCGGTCCGCGACAGGCTAACCTGGGGAGGAAACCCGACCGGAACATGGAAGCTCTACCGAAGCAACGCGGCTAAAAATAAAATAACGGAGGCTTCTTCTGCTGACGAAACAACACACACACAGGCGCTACATACGCAGGTTGTTGTACAGTTGGAGGACACACACACACTTCCCTAACCACAATGGATGCACCCTCCCTCCGGTTAAATAATCCCCCGTTCAGCTCCGGTCAGTCCGTCGACCTCGCGGTGCTTTTCCTCTACAAACGGCTTATAGCATTGACATTGACCGAGTTCACGCGTCGCCCCCTTTTGGTCTGGTTGCAGGTGAGTTATTAGCGTCTTTGTCGCTTCAGGCTTTGCTCAATTTTTTCTTTTTCTCATTGTCTTTGTGGCCAAAGTCCTTAATCATATCTCTGGACATCAAACTCTGGACCAGACCACTCGCATTGCCTCAAGCATTTCCCTTCCCCCCTCGATTCGGTCCATTTCCTGCTTGTGTTGCCCAGGAAGTAAGTCGAAGGAATAAATAAATAGATTTTAAAGCATCCAGACATGATGCATTGATTGTCTGGAAGTCCCGGTTAAGGGTGAAGGTCAGTCCAACGAAGCGTGACAGCATCTCCTCCTTCCAGACCAGTTGTGAAGTCTCCAACATGAACAGGCACTGTAAGGCTTTGGTCCCTCCTGAGCTGGAGTACAAGTAACTTCAATGACGTCTCGTTGGGTCGGATGATTGGGTGAGTTGTCATACATTAGTAGGCGGGTCGCTGTGGCGCCGTCGGCGACAGCCTTGCTTTGGCGACAGCTGAAGAACAAGAGGATTCATCTAGCCCCCGTCTAGGCCTGTCATAACGGCTTGTCCAGGACCTTGCTGCGAAGCGACGGATGGCCGGAGTTGGGGTTGGAGGCGGAAATCTTGCGGCACACGGTGTTGGTGTTACTGCACCTGCACCCGGGACGCGTGGCGCGATCGTGGGCACGCTGGCACAAGGCAAGGCACAGCCTGGCAGGGGGGTAGCAGCAGAGGCAAGGCAGGCAGAGCGACAGCAGCCCCATGCTGCCCCAACGGGCGCAAGCGTGGGCCGAGGCGCAGGAGCACGGCCGGTCGGCGCAGTTGTCCTCGTCGTCCTGGGCGGAGCAGTGGTAGAACAGGCCCTTAACGCAACACAAACAGGTTCCGTACTCCATGGCGCTTTCAGCCGAGCACAGGCAGCGCTGCCCGCAAGCCCAACAGGACGGCAGGCGGCGTGGGGCGCAGCACTCTTGACACTTACAGCGGCCGCACCCCTCACAGATGAACGCATGACGACCCAAATCGACCTCGTCGTCCGTTAAGCCTTTATCCAACGACACGTCGGGCTTGAGTTCCCCTTTAGGTTGAGAACGGACCACCGAACCCGAGTGAGACGGCGTCAAACCGGCCAGAAGCCGCTGGTCGGAGGCGGCGCTGGTCCGGGACATGGACGAGCTGACGGTACTGGAGCGACTCAAGCGGGACCAGTGGGCGTGCTGCTGCTGACTTTGGCTGCGAGGCATGCCTGACTGAAAAGAAGGCTGGGGGCGGTGGGAGTAGACTCCATGAGGGTATCGGTCATCATGAGCATAGAAAAATCCAGACTGGGAGGCCGGTTCCAGCGCCACCGGCCTCTCCACATAGTCATTGTTGGCCCGGATTATCCGTATCTGGTCGAGCGACAGCACCGGGACCTGCTGGAGGTCCAGTCCGTCCATCTCCACCCTGTAGGAGTGAGTAGGGTCCATCCTGGTGAGCCAGGCTGGGGGGCACCAGGGCGATGGGCCGGGTCTGGCGCAAGGTCCTCCCAACTTTCACGGCACATCAGATAAATCTGCAAATGCAAAGAAGAGGAATGCTATAGCGGTTAGCAAAGTTAACCAAGTTTGAGTAATTAAAAGCACCAAAATCAACTTCAGACAGATTCTGATGGTTCAGATGATTCTAGAACATGCTGGTTCCGACCCGGATTGGGTTGACCCCATCTCGAGTGATGGTCCAACTAAACAAGGCCTTGAATTCAGTGTTATTGGTAGAGAGGAAGATGCAAGTAGCAACGCCCCAGATTACCCACCGGCCGGTTCTGAACAGGAAGATTATGGGAACCGAACCAACGGTTTAGTCCTGCAGATTGGACTGCAGAACTTTTTAGACTTTTAGTTTGGTAGAGGACATCCCCAACCCCAACCTGCTTGTTGGAGGTGAGAAAAACGGAATTATCAGAATGCAAATAACGAATGAAGTCTGTAGGTTCTTAATTGTCCAGGTTCTGGTTATCCAAGGTTGTTGAAGTCAATCCACTGGACTGTAAGATAGTTTCTTGAAGACGTTTCATCTCTAGTCCAAGAGGCCTCGTCAGTTCTCGTGTCTTCAAGAAACATTCCTAAAGTCCTGTGGATTGATTGAAACAACTTTTGGATAACAAAGAATAAAGCACCAAATTCTAAGTCAAACATTCGTGACTTCGTTGAACAGGACTTTGCCCAAGAATCATTTCATCAGCACAGATCCACAGAGCCACCAGCTCAAGCTACCACCATTATTAGATTGACAAAGTTGCAGACGTTCGACCACAAGGTCCAGACTGTAATTTAGCATCTGTTGAAAGCAGCTGACACCAGCAGACCGGCCGGTTCAGACTTGCCGCTGCTTTGGTCCGGACTTCTGGCACCAGAACAGTCGGTCCAAACGAGTCAAGATGTATCCAGCAATTCTGAATTCATATTTTCATGCTTTGGGTCGAAGACTTTCTTTTTTTTTAAACTCTCCAGACACAATACGCTGATGTTCCCTTGTGTTCTGACATTGACATTTCGCATTGCATACTCAGTGTAATGCTTTGCAAGATTGCAAATAAAAGCCTTAAAGGTACCAATAATGTTCTTCAGGGTGCAGCAAATGCACAGACATAAAATTCAATAAAAGGTCTAAGTGTACTTAAATATGCAGCTGATTTAATTTGCTGCTCAGACATCAGATGAGGCCTGAATTAAAGACAGATCTCCAGAAGGAAAACCTCGATGGCCTATCTGATCCTCGCTTTGTAAGAAAAAAGTCTCGCAACCGATTTCGTCCGCCGACGTGCGGAGTAGCTGCAGTCCTGCCAAGTGGCCAACAGGGAGGGATGGTTGGCTCCTCGTGCGGTGCCAGTCCTCTAAGAGTAATGAGGCCAAATGGAAATACATTTACAGCCGATCAGGAGATTAGATGGAAGAGAGGAAGAGGGAACAGACGGCCACGTCCATGCGAATCCAGATAAATTCATAACCGACCCAGACCAGCTCCTCTTACCGTTTCCTACGGCGGAACAAGAGAAAATCTTCCCCTTCTCTTATATTCATCAAAGTTAAGTCCTAACCCTCTGTGGAGGTACGGTTCAGTTTCCAACAAGTCTCGATTGTTAATACCTTCCAGGATGGACTCTCGAGAAGTCAACCTGTGGATGAGCGACACGCCTAAAGATACTGGGAGAATCCTGTTTCTTTTTGCGTCTGTAAAGCTTAACCAAACCTATCTGGTAGTCTTTTGGTAGAAAAGACTCGACCTGATTACCTTGGCCGAGGTGATGAACTCCTCTTCCTGTCCTAAGACAACTAAGTTTGGCCTGAAGTTGCTCGATCCGCCTCGAGCATCTCTGAGGCAGCAGATAAGACGGGGAGAGGTCCTGGTGACTAATCTCATCAGGACTCCGCCCGCCTATCGGCTCATCTAATTGGTAAAAGGAAGAGGCCTGCCGTCCGTTTCCACAAACTCCTGCTTACCGACTGGTTTGAGCCGCCGTCTCTTCCAACACGCCACCGATACTGGACGTAAAGAAGAGACCGCGGCTCGAGAGAATAGAACAAGAATGTCCCTAAAAATTGCCAATCAGACAATCTGGATGAATTCACTTTGTTTTGTAACCTGAAAACAGACGTGAAGAAACGGAGTGAGTCGAAGCTGGTGGAGGTAACCTGAGGATGGACCTCTGTGCTGGGGGAGTATCGCTAATGACTGAGCCCCCCCCTCGCCTTGGGACACACACACACACACACACATTCTGTCTCCATGTGACACACACCACATTCACCCCATCCTGCCAGGTTTTCAAACGATGCCTCCTTCTGCCGGACAGACCTGTCAAAGTCCTGAAAAAAGTGTCATTTTAGTAAAAATCTTTCATTTTCCTGCTTCGGCCTTTGATGTCGACGATTAAATCTATATTAGATCGACTGTCGGCTCGAACCGAAAAGATTGTTCAGAAAAGATTGTTCTGGTACCAGTAGGAGTAAAAAGACAGTCCATGTTTGGTTCGTGGAGAAAAATTCAACTGACTGGTGTTTTTAAAGATATTTCGAACAGAATACTGAAGTCGACGGTCGGGGGCGGTTGTCGCCAAAATGTTTGAATAATCACAAACAAACTTTTCGACCTTTGCTGACATCAAAGTTGATGACATCATAGTTTCTGCTATTCTAAGACGAGCTACAATGACCTCCTGCCCCCTTCCTCCTCTCCTTCGCTCTCTCCTTTCAAACCTCCTCCTGTCCTGACCTCGACTCGTTCTTTTCTTGCACGGGTTCTGTTTCCCTTTTTGCTTCCGGCTCGCGGAAAGTTTTTCTGCTACGAAAAGACAATCTTTGTTCCAATAGTAAGAAAAACTATTTAAAAAAATAAAAAAAACGGCTTGAAGTTATAGTTACACAATAATCCCTCATTACTCGCGGTTAACGCGTTCCAGGACCATCCGCGAAAAATGAAATTCCGCGATATGGCAAATTATTTTATTAGGCTAACTTAAACGTTTATGAACCCTCCCCATACTGATATTAAACCATTGATAGTCACTTCCTGTCAGCGATTCCCCTGAACAACTGTCGACATGATGCTAGCTGAGGCTAAAGTCATGTGGACCGCTAACAATTGAACATCCAGAAATATTTTGTGGATTCAGGAAGTACTCCATCTGTCATGTGGTTTCAGTCGACTTGCATCGCCTCTCAATGAACGATGAGAAAAAGAAAGTTCTGTCTGACATGCTGTGGGGGGGTGGAGGCCCGTCGGGCACTGAGACCCGGGGGCCTTCCTCCCGATGCCCTACGGGAGCACAGAAGGATTGAATGACAATAAACTGGATGAGATACCGGATGTGCCGAATCTGACTCCAACGGAAAGACTGAAATAGACACTGCAGACCAGCGAGTCCGGGCGGGGGGGCAAGAGGACAGGGAGGAAAGAGGAGGAAGGAAGGAGGCTGTGAATGAACGAGGGATGCTGGAGTAGATAACACGAAAGTAGACGAGTAACGGACAGAAGTCAGGACTGACGGACGATTGGTCCACCCGTACTGCCCGGACTCACCTGGAGGGGGCAATGGCTACCTGGAATATGAGCCTCTGATTGGTCAACCATCGGACGCTGACGCGGGTCGGCAAAGGGCTGATGCCGGTGTATTGGGGAGCAGCGGCTAAGGTAATGTTAGCATCAAGAGCTTGGGGAGATCCAGCACCGGTACCGCCGACTCTAGCTGCCCAAGAGTGAACCAATCAGGAAGCTGGACCTGACACTGTTGTGTTCCTGTTGGTTAACTGGATACGAACATAGAACGGTGTCTTGCTTGATCACCTGTGTGAAACGGGGGATCGATGGTTCCATCGGGAGACGACCGGGTACTAGATGGTTCCATCGGGAGACGACCGGGTACTAGATGGTTCCATCGGGAGACGACCGGGTACTAGATGGTTCCATCGGGAGACGACCGGGTACTAGATGGTTCCATCGGGAGACGACCGGGTACTAGATGGTTCCATCGGGAGATGACCGGGTACTAGATGGTTCCATCGGGAGATGACCAGGTACTAGACGGTTCCCTCCCGTAGCTAGCTAACAGAGTGAACCTAAACTGCTGGAGTTCCTCGTCCTGAAGGCTGAGATCCAATCACATCCGATCATCATTCCATCCAATGGCAGATGAGCAGAAGTGGCTCCGCCTACAGGCTGAACGACGTACAACAAAACTGAAAATCGTGATGAAATCATTCGTTCCGACAGGAAGTTTTTGGGATCCGGAAAAACTCCTGAAAATGTTGCGTCATGTTTGTTCACTACGACGGTGGTTTTCTCATCCCAACAACTTTGTGGTCCTGCCGTGTTTTAGTGGATGCATTAGCCCCCCCCATCCCATTCATCCCCTCCCTCCAACCATCCGTCCATTTCATCATTCATTCATATCTACCCCACCCACTCCATCCATCTCCTCCCATTCACTCTTTCCCTCCCCCCTCCATCATTTGCTCATCCACCCCCCCAGTCCCACCCCGGTGGAGATGGATATCGACATCCTACATCCGACCTTGAGGACAATCAATCCCGACCCCACATGTCGCCACCGCTGTCCGGCTGGAACCGCCCCTCACCCGCGCCGAGTTTTACACGACTTTGTCCAAAAGTCGCAAAAACACGACAAAATTTGCAATTGCCGACGTGCCAATGTGCCCAGGTGGGCGGAGAGAGGTCACGACGGGAACAGAACGGGGGGCGGGGATTTAATTCAAAGCAAAAATATTAGAATTTTTTTTCCACCCAAAACAGAATCAAGATGAAGTAAAAATGCTTGGAAACGGTCCCAGATATTCCCAGGAGGCTCCTCCCCTTTTCTGATTGATTGGATTAAACTAGGATTAAAGATATTCTGTCGACCCTATCCGCATCTTTTTCACGAATCTAAGGAAACCGCTTGGAACCGGATCATCTCGAATGAAAAGACCAGCAGAAAAACCAGACGAGAGTCGAACTCTTGCATCGGATTTTTAGAAATCCAGTTCGGATTTAAGGAAGCAGAACTTTTTACAAATCTGAATCTGAAATTCTGGTTTCTTTCCAAGGTCACGTAAATCATCAATAGTTCATCAGCAGATGGGATGACTGGATGAATTCATGCTTACCTCTGATTGGAGGGAGATCCATTCTGGGGCGGTGTTCTTGTGGTCCTGGTGGTCCTGGGAGTCCCAGTTGGGTTTGGTTCTAACCACTGAATTCAACTCCTAAAAGGTCCTTTAAATGACTTTTAAGACTTTTTAATGGATCTGGAACTTTTTTTTTAGCAATGCTAAGACGCTCGGATGCTATCCTGGCGTTTGGCGATCGGCGCCTCCTCCTGGAGGGGAGCGTTCAGGCTGGGGAGGATGCGATCCCGGTAGGTCCTCCTCCTCCTCTTCCTCTCTGGAAAACACGACCGGTCCCGTCTAAATACAGCGGAGATGCTCGTGGACGGAGGAGGAGGACGAGTTTGTCCCCCCGGGAGGAGAAGGAGCGGCGAGGAGGCGATGAAGACGATGGAGAGGAAGGCAGGAGGTGGAGACGGATCGTCCTTCTGCTCAGCTAGAAACTCTCTCTCCGGTCGGCCGGTAGTTTCCTCTCTGCTCCCCAACGGATGAATGACTGAGAGCTGGATGTCCTCCCTCCCTCCCTCTCTCCTCCCTCCTTCACCCCCTCCCTCCCCCCTCCTCCTCCCCCCATTCTCACTCCTCCCCCTCCCATCATGGACTTTCTGAACATGGTGAAGCCAGAAGACAAATGTTGATCTTTTCAGGTGGATGATTTCAACCTGATGCTGTCAATGATTGACTGAGGCGGGGGGGGGGGGGGTGACATCAGATCACACACCATCTGTGGTGTGACATCACACCGGTGCTGTCAACAACAACAACAACAACAACAGCAGTTGTTGAGGATGAGGAACTCCCAGACCTTCTCCTCCTCCATCATCGGCTGGAGGTCAACACAAGGGGGCGCTAGCGTTCGCTTGGTTAGCATTCAAGCCACCATCAGCTTTGCTTGGTTCAGCTGACGCCCCTCCAAAAACTTTATTGAAAATCTATTCCATTTTGTGCTGCGAACAAACACACACGTCCACAAAGCCAATCAAATGTTTTCACGTCAGATTATTTCTGCACTAAGAAAAAAATCCAGAAATCAGTTTATTATTACAGAAATTTGATTTACTGCAAATTTTTTATTTGTAATTTGATTCCAAACAATAACTGATTTACTTATTTTACTATTTAAGGTATAATTTGCGTTTGAACCCATTTATTTCTGATTTCTTTGGGATAATCGCATCACGTTTGTCTCCATTCCCCTCAGCGTGTCTCTATCAGCAGTTTGTTTCATCTCCACAGGAAACAGACCCCCCCACCCCCATTAGGGACCAGTGTCCGGTTACTTTAGAGTGTGTGTGTGTGTGTGTGTGTGTGTGTGTGTGTCTTCCTGGAGTCCGGATGGTGGCGTGTTGCTGAGTAAGGGGACAGACCCACAGAGACAAAAGCTCGTCCACAAACATACGTGAGTCTCCACCCGTGTGAGAGGTTCAGGTTACCGTCATGCAGCGCTTCATCGGTGATGTCACCCAACCAGCCAGCCAATGAATGAACAGCTCCTCCACTCACCTTTTCTTTTTCAAACAGGACGCAACACGTTCCACTGGGTTGATCATCAGAGTTTGTGAAAGAAGCGTCTGAGGGCGAATCTCTGAAGAATTCAAATATGTTGGCGTTACAGGTCTGCTAGCTATGATGCTAACGCCTAACAAACCTCGCTTTCACTGTTTCACTGCGTGAACCTGGACTGTTTCACTGCATGGACCTGGATCTATCAGGAACCCCCACACACACACGGGGACGTCCATCACCTGCAGACCAGAACCTACAGGAGGTTCTAATCGAGCCAATGATGTCACCTCAATCCTCACACACACACACACACACACACACACACACACACACACACACACACACCCTCTAATTGTTGCTGATATTTGGGTGCAGAGGGTTCTGAGCCGCGGATCCATTAAGTGACCAGCTCCCGTGTGATTGGCTCCGGACAGCCCCCTGAAATAGCCTGATTGGCTGCTGGCCAGGCGCTCATTTCCTGTGTCTGAGAGGATCTCCAGCCACCGGAGCTCGGATGCATTTCCTGACTGCGTATAAAACTTTTATTAATGACCAGGAGTGCATCAGCGGCGATGGTCGCTGCCCACCCCCCCACCCCCCCGCTCGGCCCCCCCATCGAGGAGAGGAGGATGATGGGAGTGAAGACGAGAGGAAGAGGAGAAGGAAGTGAAACAAACCAGAGGCCAGACGTGAACGGAGGGGGAGATCCTCCAGGATTACCCCCCCGCGTGTGTGAAACGCTCCAGGTTCACGCAGTGAAACGGTCCAGGTTAAACCTGGTGAGAAGCCTGAGATGAAGTCACATGTCCAGGGGGGCGGAGCCTTAAATCATTGGTTGAGTGGATGAAACTGATGATGTCATTGTTTTGTCACTAGTTTTTGGTCAGTCAAGCCGTCGGTCCCTGAAAACTAGACCATCATGCACCTCTTCATCCCGTCCTCCATGACTCGGCGTCCGACCAGGAGGATCCGTCGGGATCCACCTCCAGGAACCCGCTGACCCCCCCAACGCCATAAAACCTGAATGGAAGGATAATTACATCAGCGCCGTCAACGCCTTCCTGTCCGGATGGAGAGATGGAGGAGAGGCAGCGAGACCACGTAACCATAGCAACGGGTCACCGGTGGAACACGGAACCAGAATCGGGTACGACAACAAAGAGCATGCTAGCTAGTTTAGCTAACCTGCTCAGATGACTGACAGCTAGCGTGAGCTAACGTTTGAGGCTAAGCAGTAGAAAGTTTATCTGCTAACAGACATTAGCTCATAGCACGTAGCGCTACGTTAGCCGCCATGTGGGCGTTGAATTATGACATCACATCCATGACATCACATCCAGTCAGCTGATGCTTTTGCACCTGCAGGGGCAAAAAATAGACTCCTGATAGAAACTAGCTGCAGCTGCTAGCCCCCATGGTGCAACTGGATGTGTTCCAGCCCCGGTGTGGGGGGGGGTGGGTGGTGGTGGGCGGAGTTGACTTCATCCACCCACTCACACGTCCATGCAGGGGCCTTCAGTGGGTCAGTGACCCCAGGCATGGGGCCTGGTTACTGGGAGCCAGGGGTCGATGGGCCCGGCCGGGTGGGGGAGGGGGTCAATGAGGGTGAAATCAGATTCTCATTCGACTCTTTGGGGGGTGGTTCTTCTTTCTTTTAGCGTTTCTCTTCAGATTCTTGGGGTTTTTTTAACATTTAAATCGACAGCATGTGGGTGGGCGGGGCCAAAGGTGAACAGCCAGGTAGGCCGTCAAAATCAGAAGACTTTATTGATCCTTTGGGTTTCAGCTGCTGTTTTAGAACGTAAAACAATAAAAATGAATAATTTGGAATTCAGGGAAAAACAGCAAATTATGGATAAATATTAGAATAAATTAAAGAATATATAAACATAGACACACATTTTCTTCCTCTGCAGGCCTGAGAGAAAATAGATTTTTTCGATCGTTTATTGATAGTCTTTGACATCAGAGACAAAACCTGCTGCTAAATTCTTTTACTTCTAACGATGTTTTTATTTATTTTTATTGTATTTTCTGTGCATTTTTGCATCATTTAAACGTCACTAAAACTACAATGCAAATAATTTAACATTTTAAATTTCTTTTATTTGATGAATTCATCTACTTTTTTTTGCCAGTATTAATATCATACTTCCATTCCTGCCAATAAAGCGTATTGATCTGATTAGAGCGTGTGAGTGGGGGTGGGGGGGGCAGACCGGGGCACGTAATGGGGAGGCATTGATCAGGGCTGTTAACTCCGGCGCGCTGATGGGGATAATGCAGCCTCTGCCTTCCTGCCTTTACACTCTGAAACCCCCGGGCCTCGTGGGAGATTGGGTTTGCAGCAGGAATCTATCGGGCGCGGTGGGCGGGGCCCAGCGACACGCGTCGCGTGTGCCGGACGTGAATCGACAAAATGTTGGACCACTGGATTGGATGTAGCTTAGCTAGCATCATCAGTGGGTTTCCATGGCGACAGATTCAGAGTGGAATCCGGATTTGGATATTTCTGCTTCCCGTCCCGTAGGGGGCGCCGGTCACCGATTCCCTCACAAAATAGAAGAAATTAATCCAGAGTTGACTTAAAAATTGTTGTTTTTTACAGTGCATCATATATCAGTCATGCTTGTAAACAACAGAATTTTTGGGATATTATTGTATGTATCGGTGTTCGGTTATTGATCGGCCGTCGTCGCCCCATAGGCTGAGGTCCGCCGTTCCTGGTTTGTGAGGAGCGGCGAGTCAAAATGGTTGCCAGGCGGCCCACGGCGCCGAGCCCTCCAGAGCTGCGATGACCTCATTCTGTGTCTCTGCTCCATCAGCTCCACTCCACGACCCCCTCACCCCCCCGAGAGGAGCCGACGCCCCCTGCTGGAGGAAACGTGAGTCGCTCAAAAAAACCAAAAAACCCAACAATAACAGTTTGGAAAATAACTTTATTGATTTAAATCAAACATTTCTCATAAAAGGGGCGGGGCTACAGCCAGAAGCACAAATGCTAATCAAAAATATGTTTCAACGTTTGACGATTAGCAACAGCCGTTTGTTAGCTTAGCATGTTATTCATTCTCTCCAAGCAGAGAGGCTTTGGTCCAATGGAGGTGGCGCTAACAAGCTAACGCTAAAAGACGCAACATATTTACATAAAGACCCTCAAAATGTCACCAGCTGTGTGTCCACTGGGTGGCGCTAGTGTTTCAAGACGTTTAGAGGGAATGTAGGGGATGGTTTAAAGTAAACAGGTGGAAACTGACGCCGTAGCTAGCTCAACATCGACCGCTACAAATAAACATCGCTATTCAACATTTATAGGCGGGAAAATAACTTTTTAAAATCGATTTAAAAAAAGACGGATTGACTTCAAAGATGGACGTAAACACATGGCGTAATCTATGGCTCCGGACGAGCCTTACTTAGCTGCTAAGCTAACAAGCTAAGCTAAGCAGAACCCAGTGGACAGGAAGCTGTTGACACGCATCATCAGGAAAAGCAACGAAATAAACACTTTACATCTTATTGTGCTTTAAAAAGTTCTTCCACCATCATAAAACCCCATAAAACTCATGCTCCAGTCCCAAACATCCACCCAGACCACACCCACTCCACCCAGGCCACACCCACAGCAGTCACACACATGGTCCCGCCCCACAAACCTCCCGATACAAACACCGTCGCTCCTGACAACAAATATTTATATATAAATAAGTACACTTAGTTTAGCTTAGCCGTGGGGCTTTATGCTACATGAGCAAGCTAAACATATGGAGGCTAGGATGACGCTACATTTTCCTGTGAGCATATCATCCTCCCTTCACAGAGGAAACGTATGACAGCTGTTACCCGAATGCTAAAATATGCTAGCATATCCTGCGGTTTATATCTCCATTAGCATTATTAGCATAAATCTATTCTGTCAGTAGATGATTTATTCTCTAATATGTTGATTTTCTATGACGTTTTATTAGGAGTTAAAATGCTGCTGTTGGATTATGGCGCTGCCACCTAGTGGTGGGAGGTCAGACACCAGAAAAAAGATTAATGAGAATTAACAATATTTTCTAGTTAGTTTGATCACTATTATATTCATCAATCATTTTGAGTTGGATGATCAATGATCCGGATTTATTTATTCACAAATTTATTAATTTAATTCATCCAATTTGGGTTTTGAGCATCGTTTTATCACTTGTAACGACGGCGCCTGAATGCAGCATCATGAAATCACCTGACAGGACAAATCCTGGGACAAATGACCCAGACGACCGCAGAGCGCTGAGTCGTCACGTTCGTCGCTGTGAAGGTCGTTCAGGAAAAACATTTCAAACCCGAGATATCGACCCAGATGTAGGAGGCGGGGCTATTTCAGCCGCCGGCCTGCACGTGTGAGGTCTGATGATGATGATGATGATGATGAAGGAGGGGTGAGGTGGACGGGTGAGGTGGACGGGTGACGTCTGGGTCGTCTCGCTCATTCCTGTCGGAGAGAGGAAGAAAATTAACGAAACACCGGAAAAGTTATCCGTGCTGCGTTTAAGACCTGTAGGAGATCTGAGAACTCTACCTGGCGTGAGACTTCAGGTGGAATTCCGACTTTTGCGGACGTGATTTGATTTGTGCGTCGACAGAAACTCAGATGAGTCAGCAAATCGGGGGAAAAAAAATGACCCGCGGTTCTTTGAACGCAACACGATCCCTCAACAACCTCATCCGCTTCTCAGAGATCAAGTTTGTCATCAGGCACCTGAAATTAACTCCTTCCACCACAAGGTGGCGCCAATCGACTTTGTTACCATATCCCAATCATCGACCAATCAGCTTCCAGAATCCTCAAGTCTGGAAAAAGGAGGTCAGGGTGAGACTTTTTGATTTATTCTACTGACGGCGGCGTGTGACGCCCTTTAGCCGGTTAGCTTTAGCCTGGAGGCGGGAACTGGTGATGTTACCCAACGGCATGCTGGGAAATGTGACATTCTGCTTCTTACCACTTTAAAGGTCTCTCCGGTTCTCTCGATGACGATGGTCTTGTCCTCTTTGACGGACGAGGTGGTCTGGTAGTCGTCTCCCAGCAGGCCGAGGATCGGATACTGGTTCCTGTACCTGTAAACAAGTAAACAAACAAACAAACGCATTCAGCGACCTGGCCGACGCCCTCTTTTCACTTCCTGTTGTGGTCACATGACCTTAATAGTGGTTAAATAGAAATAAAGTCTAGGGTCTGATCTAGAAGCTCATCAACCATCACCACGGTAACCGTGTCCTGCTTCGCGGTGACCTGTAAACACGTCAGCCCCCCCGGCTGATGATCATGTGACTTTAGCTCCTCCTACCTCTTGGTGATGATGGTCTTGGTGACGTTACTGGAGGCGTCGTTCCTGTTCTGTATCAGCTTCCTGATCTCCTGCGGGGTGAGGTCAAAGGTCACCTACTGATGATGATGATGATGTCACCGATTGAACAGAAATGTCTCCTTAGGGGCGAGCGGCCGCGACGAAGGAATGTCGGCCCCAGGGCCGAAACATTCCCACCGTCACGACCGACGGTTGCCAAGCCGACCGGAATCACAACGGGTCGGAATGTCGTCCGACCCGTCGGGCGCAAAAACGCCAACCAACAACCACCGGCTCACACGCTGTTTGGTCGTCACAACCGTGAACACAAACTACTTCCTGTTGGACTTTCACACAAACACATTTGATCTATTCTCCTGCGTCCGACGTGAGACACAACAACACGAGCATCCGACCTCCTCCTGTCGGGTGATGGTCGCCTGCCGCTGCTCCAGCGTGGCGAGCAGCTCCGAGATCCGCAGCTGGAGGCTCTTCTCCGACGACGAGCGGCTGCCGCTGACCTCCGTCTGGATGGTCGTGATCTGGGTCTGCAGGACGGATGAGGACGGATGAATTAGCAGCGCCGCTAACGATGCTAACCGGTGTTTTTTTCTGGAACTGTTCGATCTGGGTTGGGATTATTCCCGAATGTTGATGTTTAGCAAAGTAGCCGAATGCCAGATGTTTTTAGCATGTTAGCATGCTAACGCGTCCTCCTCACCCTCAGCCTCTGGATCTCCTGGTCCTTCTCCTTCCTCATGGAGCTCAGCTGCTCCTGGTACTGACGGGACAACTCCTCCGTCTTCACCTGCAGCGACGCGCCGCTAGCTTGACCCGCCAGCTGAGGACAAACGAGCAGAGTTAGCATCCTCCGTCGGGCGCTAGGTGCCGCCAACGCTAGGCGGGTGGTCACCTTCTGCCGGAGCATCTCGTTCTCCTTCTCCAGCGCTCTCATCCTCCCCTCCACCTCCTTGATCTTGTACTCGCGGCTGGAGTCGGCGTTCCGGCTGCTGGACAGCTGGTTCTCCAGGGACCGCTGGGACGCCAGGGTTTCCTTCAGGGACGCCTGGAGAGGAGGAAACGCCAAACGTTTGCTCAGGATCGCACCCGTCGCTCGCCGCCGTCCGACCCGTCGATGGGTGTACCTGCAGCTGTCGGTTGTTCTCGCGGACCGCCTCCAGCAGACCGTCGTACTGACGGGCCTGGTCGGCCTTGAAGCTCAGGTCGCGCTCCAGTGCCTCCTTCTCGCCCTCCAGACGCTGGGACGCACCAACGAAGAAGAAGAAAGATGGACGAGACTTAAGTCTTTTTGTTTTTGTCATTTGGATCACCTAGGATAACTTTATCCACCACCTAGGATAACTTTATCCATCACCTAGGATAACTTTATCCATCACCTAGGATAACTTTATCCAGAATTTAGGATAACTTCATCATTCGGATAACTTCATTTAGGATAACTTTATCCTGTCATTTAGGATAACTTTATCCAGAATTTCGGATAACTTCACTTGGGATGACTTTACCCGTCATTTGGGACAACTTCATCGTCCTATTCTAACAAACTTTTATGATCGTTTCCATTCTGCTGCTGTTTGACATAGGCGTACGTTAAACATGTTATTATGTATGTAGCGTGTTCTAACGCTGTCACGCAAGGTTGTTTTTCAGGCTGTTCTGGATCTTTAACGACTTGTTTAATCACCGCCTAAGGAACTGATTGAACTTGTGCACCGACTCTGCGTCTACTTCTAATCACCGATCAATTCTTGATGAATTCTTTACTAGCTTTGCAGCATTAAAAACTTTATGTGAAGAAGTTCATTAATTTTTATAACGTCAAGTATAAACTTTTCAGCTGCAGCATGAAAATACTGCTCAGACGTTCATGCAGCAGAACTGATCAATAAATTATTGATAAAATTATTGATTTTTAATTTTTTTAATAAACGACTTGAAACATTTTGCGGTTCAAACTGGTTGCGTTCCGTGTTTCTCATACGTATCTATGGAACTGGTTCAGGCAGGAGACTTCAGCTGCAACCAGCCAATCATGCGATGTCTCATCCTGTGGCCACACCCTCCTCATCTGTATAATTTATGCGTACTCACCCTCAGGTCCTCGGACATGTGGAGGAGCTCCTCCCTCAGGCTGCTGAAGGTGGACAGCAGGAGGCGCATGCTCTTATCAGCCGTCAGGCGCGTCTGAGGAGAAACCACAAGTCTACACGTCAAGGCCACGCCCACTTCGTCCGCCATGACGCCGCCAGAGCGTCACGGGAAGACTCACCTGCAGCAGGTAGCGGATCTGCTGTTTGGTGAGTTCGGTGGCGCCTTTGGGGAGTAAAGCCTCCACTTCCTCCTTCTCCACCTGAGACGCGATCAAAGACCGAGAAAGAAAGAAAGAAAAATGCATGAGGAATTAAAAAAACCCAATTTCGGATAACTTGATCCAGAATTTTGGATAACTTGATTCAGAATTTTGGATAACTTGATCCAGAATTTTGGATAACTTGATCCAGAATTTCGGATAACTTGGTTTGGGATAACTCTTCCTCCATGTGTTTTTCCAACATAGTTAAAGACCAGTTACCGTGGCAACATATGCTGTTAGACGAAGCATCAGGCTAATGACCAAGCTAGCCATCAGGCTGAGAGGCAGATTAAGCTAGCTGTTTGACTATCTTAGCTTAGCATTAGCGGTTCAACCAGTTCATTCAGTGCGGACGCGATGATTCATCGCTAACAGCTCCTATAGCTCAGGTTGTGTGTGTGGGAGTCGACCGTCAACACCAGGCCCCGCCTCCCTGAGGTGGAGCTACCAATCCAGATGTTCCACACGTGGAATCGCACGCGTGTGATGGCCGTCGCTTCTCACCTTGTAGTTGACGCTGGGATCCAGCTGGTGCTTCCTGGAAGACAGGAAGTAAGAACAATGAGGAGTGTGTGTGTGTGTGTGTGTGTGTGTGTGTGTGTGTGTGTGTGTGTGTGTGTGTGTGTGTGTGTGAGATCTACTGATGCTGCGAACGTCTGTGACATTTAACCATGATGCACTGCAGCTAAACATCAAGGATTTCAATCTACAACGTAATCTGTTAGTGAATGTTCTGGTTGTCTTCCACACGGTCCAGGTTCACGCAGTGAAACAGTCCGGGTTCATTCAGACATTATTTTATTTTTAACATTATTTAATTCTTCTTCTGTGGTTTCTATGTGTGAGAACTTAGCATCTTAGCATCTGCTAGCTGACGTGTTGGACTTACTTCCCACGTATCTTAGCGACATGCTCGGAGATGCAGGAGTGGATGTCGCAGTTCTTCCTGTAGACGTCGGCCAGCAGCTCGCCGAAGTAGCGCGTGTCCAGCTTGGTGGGGGAGGGGACGTTCCGGAGCTCGGTCCTCACCTCCGTCCTGGAGATCCTCTCCACGGCCGGGGGGGGCTTGGCCTGGATCACGTTGACGATCTCCACCTCCTCTACCTCCACCACTTCCTCTTCCTCCTCCTCTTCTTCCACTTCCTCTTCCTCCTGGGAGAGGAAGTAAAACAATTCTGTGTTTTTCCAACATAGTTTAAGATTAGTTACCGTGGCAACATATGCTGTTAAACTAAGCATCAGGCTAATGGTCAAGCTAGTCGTAAGGCTAGATTGTTAAGCCAGCTGTTTGACTAGCTTAGTTTAGCGTTAGCGGTTCAACCAGTTCATTCAGTGCTGACAAAGTGATTCATCGCTAACAGCTCCTATAGCTCATGCTAGCTGTATAGAAAGGCGGAGCTACGTCCTTGACTCCGCCCTCAAGTGTCTTCATACTTTTGGCCATGTAGTAAATTATCTGGCGGCCCTAAACTCCACCCGCCTCCTCCTGCGGGTACTATAAACCAAACACACCCTTCAACACCTTCATCTGCATGTAGCTGCGAGCTAAAAGCTGCCTTCACTATAATAACTTGTGTTAATGGCAGGAAATGATGACATCATCAAGACGCGCCAGTCCAACATTAAAGCAGGAGAGCTGAACGTGGACACAGTGACGGAACCGGTCCAACCAGGAAGCTAATGACTTGTGGTTAGCATCAATAACCAATAATCAGGTGATGTCATCATGATGTCATCGCTCTACAAGTAGCATCGTCTTCAACTGTTAGATTTCTTTCCCAGAATGCACCTGGAAGTCATGTCTGACAAATGTTTCATGTGAGCAAAGACGTTTGCGTGTACACATATTGATTTATTATGGATTATTTGCGTGTGAATGGTGGGTTCTGATGGCGTGTTTGAGCGGCGATGTGTGCAGTCATGCGTGTGAAGTGTTCAGTACATCGGGATGATGTCACGCCTTCTTGAATTTCAAACCCGCGGCAGCGAGGACCAGTCGAGCTGGATTCCTGACGGAGCCCAGCGGCGTCTCAAGCTCCGACACGAGTGTCAACAGAAGGGTTAACGCCGGATTAGACGCCAAAAACCCCCCAGCTGGGCCACGCCCGGGTTTCAGAGCACACTACCTGAAGCCGACGCCCACGGCGCACAGCCAATGAGGGAAAGACTGGAATATAATGGAGCCGATGTGAGGAGAAACTTTGAAAGGCGTCTAAACGGTGTGATCTGATTGGTCATTCAGGCTGAACACAAAACAGGAAGTTCCTCCAAACAGGAACTGGATCAAACCAACATACAAACATCGACCCACAGCGGACAGAAAAAGAATCCATGCCCTTCAAAGCACTGGTTTGTCTTGATGCTACCGCTAAGTTAGCATCGTGTTGTTTATCAGAGGCCCCGCCCACCAGCATCGATTCATCGCACTGAACATGAAAACACAAACGCTGAAGCCAATAACGTAATTTATCCTTTTTGTAAATTAATAGGCCAATAAAGTCCTTAACTGATAAATTAATAACGTTTGTCTACTAATGTTATCATTTTTGTTAATTATTTATTGGCTTATTTATCATTATTTGTGTTTATTTTTTATTAGTTTTATTATTAAGTATCAGTGTTTTTTTCTTGCCAGGCCAATAACATAAGTCCTGAACCGAAAATAATAAAATTAAATTGACTAAAATAACAATAATTTTACAATATTGGCTGATTATTTGTATTTTTTTGGCTCATTTATTATAATTATTATAACTATTATAAATCATTTATTTTTTACCTGTCCAATATCGTAATAAATCAAGTTATTAGCCAAAAATCAGTTGGGGACTTTAATTTGGTTATTAATCCACTACATTTCAAAAATAATTTATTTTGTCATCAGCTGTTTCGACTTTATTGGCTTCAACAGCCGGTTTCCCCTCCCAGTTTGTGATTGGACGAGAGTCTGTTTGTTGTTGTCATAATAAACTGTATATTTTGAACCAAAACACAACCTAGCGCTGGAGGCTAAGCTAATTAGCTGACAACCCTCCTCTACTGGGGGGTCTTCTGCTCTTCCCTTCAGACACCGTCTGCTACTGTTTGGCGCTCCGGCCCCGACGTCATGTGACATCGTAATCAGTCGCCACGGTAACTTCCCGTGAAGACTCGACATTCCTCAGTGTGGCTAGAGACGCCAGAGCGGCGCTAAAGCCGCTAACGAGTTTACTCTGTGCTCTGCGTCAGTCAGCGGGCCACGCCCTTAAATCCCACCTGAGATCCCACCTGTCACCAACTCCCCCTTCCGCCAGACGACTCCCGTCTGACCTTTGACCCTCTTCAAGAGCAAACGCGTCGTCATGGATTTAGACGCTGATGATGCGGCTCAAAAGCTAAAGCTAACGGTTGTTAGCGTCTGCAGAACATTTATCAGGACCTGATTCGTCCAATTACTGTAGACACATTTGAACTCATGACCAGCCGTCGCCCTGACGACGGGCTCTAAAGGTAACAAAGGGCTCTCTGTTCACCTGAGGTTCAGGTGAATGTGTTGTTTGTTTAGCCACGCCCTCCTCATTAACCCCTCCCCCATCAGGACGGATTAACGAAACACAACCAAACGTCGACGTTGGCATCTTTTTTAATCCCACAGGACTGAACTTGTTCCGACACCTTCAACGTTTATTTTCTACTTTTTAAGATTCAATTTGACCTTCGACATTTTATGGTCTCCCTGTTTCCATGGTAACACCTCGACAGCCTTTAACAAACTGGAACGGCACCTATGAACGGGAGCGAAATCCAAATTAAATACTGAGATAAATAACTTCATGGCCAAGCTGAGAGACACGCCCCCTTCAGGTGAGAAGGGGGCGTGTCAGCTGACAGGATTACACCAATCAGATCGAGCAGAAAACACCTGCGTTCTGGAAAACCCACCAAATGAACGCGGCGACGATCAGACGACCTTTCCGTGCTATTTCCACATCCTGCGGTTTATTTCGCCGTCGGGTCGTAGCCAATGATTTTCTTTTAAATTCCACAGAACACCTGTGGTGGGCGGGGCCCAGGTGTTTTCTGCCCCTCCCTTTCTGATTGGAATGCAGGTGAGATTATCGCTCCCGTAAACGTGATGAATCACAACACCTGCTTCACGCGACAACCGTCACACACTCAACGCCATGTGTTCAAATCTGAAAGAATGCACACGCCCAAAGCAAAGGACTCTGGGTAGCCAGCAGACACGCCCCAATCCGACACCCGTCCTGAGAGTTTCGACGGTTGTTTTGATTGTGATAGAGGTGTGAATGTGGGGGCAGGGCCAGGTTGAATCCGTTTCCTCATGTGAACTAAGAAGTTTTGCTTTTGTGCGTCGACAAATTCCCATGACCAGGTGTCACGCAGGTGGGCGTGGCCAACAGGTGGGATCCTCCGGGTGGTTGTTGGCTCTCGTGTTGAGATCAGATCAGTTTGTCAGGTGAATCCAGCAGGAAGACGATGACCTCATCTTCATCTGGTCAGAGCGACGCCAAACCGTCAGGGGCCAAAGTCCAGGTCGCCACGGCAACGGGATAAAAAGGCAAGCAGGAAGTGCTGAAGAATTCAACTCTGCAGCCAATCAGAGGCCACCAGAACAATAACAGTCCAGGTTCACGCAGTGAAACAGTCTAGGTTCACACAGTGAAACGATCACTTTTTGTGGCCTCTGGATAGCAACGCTATGCTAACTATGCTGCTGACCGCACCTCAATAATACCAACTTAATGGCTACACAACGTTACCATGGCGACTCCGTCACAAACTTGGACTCCCTGATGATCCAAAACAAAACCGACTGGATAGAAACATTCTGGAGGGTCGGGACGTGATCCGATCCCGAAAACAACCTGTTCAAGTTTGTAGCGGATCCGAATGACGGAGGATCTGTGTTAACGTTCACCACTGAACCGTTAGCGAAGCGGCGGTACGCCTGACACGCGGTTCCATGTTGGAGGTTAGCGCTGAAGCTGAAGCTGAAGCTGAAGACTGATGTTTTCAAATCAACTTTTCATTACCTGAAACGTGTCGCGACAAGTTCTGAGTTCATTTCAACAGACATACATTTAGTGTGTCAGACGTCTGTGGGGGGTGTGGGGGGGTTAGCTTCAGCTAGCATTAGCAGCGCAGATTCTTCTCCAGGACAACCACAACCAAAAACAAGGCTTCCATTGTGGGCTGGATTTACCGTGTGTGTGTGTGTGTGTGTGTGTGTGTGTGTGTGTGTGTGTGTGTGTGTGTGTGTGTACCTCCTCTACACTGGGCTCCGGGACAGGACTGGACGACTGGCTGAATATTGATGAAGAGACGCTCTGAAACGAGGATGGAGAAGAAGAAGAAACAGGGGTCAGAGTTCACCAGAAGACCAACGCCGTGGCCAAATGCCAGCGGCGTGACCTCACCTTGAGGAAAACGCTTTCAGCCCCGCCCTTAAACGCAACTCAAACCAATAAAACGCTTGTTTTACTACGGGATCTTTACGGCCTGGCGAGGGTAATGGGGTGGAACAGAGGGATTGTGGGTCATTAGGCAGGTGGAGGCGGTCCCACCGGTTCCACGCCGCCCGCTCAGCGTGGTCACTTCATGGGAAGGCATTAATGACAGGTTAAAGGTCAAGGTGAAGAAGTGATGACTGATGGGAGGGCGCTGGCCCTTTAAGAAGACGTTAGAGGAATGTGAGGGCGTGGCTGGGCGTGTCACACCTCCCTGTGAGAAGAACCAGGATGAGAGATGTTCTCAAGCAGAACTAAATCAGCTGACGAGGACGTCCTCTAGCTCCGCCCTCAACAGGAAGTGTACGTCTGTTAGCTTCCAGATTAACATCGCTAGCGTGGATTTTGTGTTTACAAGTTAAAACGACGTAGGCGGAGGAGAGACGGAGGGAGGGCGGGGCTATTTCCACGATTAGTCTGTGACGATCAGTCTGTGAAAACAAACCACTCAAAAAGACCCAAAACTTGACCTATAATATATGTTTTATCCTGATTTAATGTGCAGTAACACGATATGTGTGTTTAATGATTTACTGGGGACTTTTTTATTCTAATATTTGTGTTTAAATCTACATTAACAGACACAAAGTGGAGTAAGACGATGAAAATAAGATTTAATTTTCAAGACAACCGACATCTAATTGAGAATGACATAACTTGAAACAACACAGGCAAATTTTCTACTAAAAACAACGTAATTTTCTACTAGAATTCACTCTTTTTAGAAACATTTAAACCCTGAGGCTCCTCAGGCGCAGCGGTGAATTCTAACAGGAAGAATTTCAACAATCTGAATCCAAAGTTTGAAGGATTTGGGTTCAATTTTCTCTTTAAAGCAGCAGAGAACTCATTTAACAAACATTTAACAAACATTTAACAAACATTTAACAAACATTTAACGCCTGACAAAGAATGAATGATGGAATAATAAGAATAAGAATGTTGTGGAGCCATTCACACCTGGGCCACACTTGGATCGGATCCAGATGTGGACCAGTTCTACCAAAGCAAACCGGTTTAGAACCGCTTTATGAAACAATTCGGAATTCTTTCTCCACTAAAATCCTAAATGTCGCCCTGCCGGGTCTCACCTCCACCGCGCTCTGCGGGTACAGCAGCTCGGAGCCCTGGCTGCTGACGCTCAGGTGCTGCATACCTTGCAGGTAAACCGGAGACATGACCTGCTGCATCATTGGCTGCTGCATCAGCACGTAGGACGGCTGCTGCACGGCCTGCTGCACCGGGACCAGGTACCGGACCGTCTCGTAGCCGTTCACCGCGTACGGCCCCGGGGAGCGGGGCACCGGGCCGGCGCTGAGCACCGAGCCGGCGCTGAGCACCGTGCTGGCCGCCGGCTCCGGGGAGGCCACCCTCACCGTCCGGTAGGTCGTCGTCTTCTGGCTGGTCTGGACGGACATGTCGAGGAGGAACCGGACGGGCTGTGACGGAAAAAAGGGGGTGCGGGGGGGGTTCCGGTGGTTGTTTTTCAGGCGGAACGGGGACGGGACCGGACCCCGCGGAGGTGGCTCCTGTTCCGGGTGTAGAGGAGCTGAAGGGCCGCTGACTGGAGCTCCTTCACGCACACGGATTCCACACGACTGGGGAGGCGCCGAGATGTGCGCAAATACCGCACATCCAGCGGGAGGGGCCAGAACGGAGCTCCAGGAGCGGATCCTGACAGGTCGGGCTGAAAAAATGGGTCAAGAGCCCAGAAACTCACCCCCCACCTGAGAAGCGTTCAGGGCCCCTGGACACCGGAAACGCGTCTGTCCCGTCCGTGGAATCCATTCGTTTATTCATTTATAAGTTTACACGCAGTTAGAAACTTTTAACTGGGCGGAAAAAAATACGTGACGTGTATCTTCAACCCCCCCGTAGGAATAAATGGGGTGTGTTTACGTTAGGCCGCCACCAGGTGGCGACAAACTCCCTCCAGTAAGGCTGACACCTGCTTGACTCACCTGCGTGGACAGTTTCCACCTCTTCTTGTCCCCAACTTGAACCAACAGAGTGTTTAAATATGAATTTAAATATGAAATAATATAAGAAGAAATGTGATATTTCACTTCCTGACATGCGCAGACGTGATATTCAAGTCAGACGTTGCAGGTTTTGTGCGTTTTCACACACAAATACTTGAAATGTGGATTTCTGAATTTTAAAACTACAGAAAATAAAATTATAAATAAATCAACGTTTCTTTAACAGAAAAATCTGTTTCGGTTGCTGGTAAACTGTTTAGTTTTACATAAATGGGTATCGTAAAAATTGTACACTTTAATTTTTATCTAAAGTGCTGAAGTGATTAAGTTGTTGTGACGTCACAAAATCATTGATTTATTTTATTTCGTATATTTAATCCTGCCTGTTTTAATAATAGAATTTAGTTATTAATTTCTATTTGTTTCTAGTGCTTCAGAATTAAACTCATGACGTATTTTCACGTGAGAAACAAGAGAGAATTTGCAAATATATTAAAGAATGTCGTCTTCATATTTGTTTTGTGTTAAATAATAATGATTTTAATCGTATTTTAAGAGGTTTACGGTTGTTTCCGGCCTGTCTGATGAGTCGGCAGCGCCGCCATTGATGTTTGAATTCAAATCTCGCGAGAATCTGCGAGAGGATGAGACGAGATTTGAAGGTCCCGTTACCACAGCTGCTGGCGGAGGTGTCGGTAACAATAATGGCTGCCAGCGGCCGTCTCCGTGTCTTCCTGCCCGCTCCGGTCGCCAATTGAGGGTCGCGAATGTTCCAGTCGTCGTCTTGAAGCACCTGTTACATCCGGTGAGAGGAAACAACGCAGACTTTATGAAAACATCGTGTTTGTTTGTCGTTGTTTGTTGTTGATCCGCCGAGCATCTCGTCCTGCAGCACCGGGCGGGTCCGGTGTCCTCACCGAACTACATTTATAAAAAAGAGAATTTAACGACGGGACGCTTATCGGTGGAAATATTTAGTTTAAAATTCGATTTACTTCTTACTTGTGTTCGATTAATGAATTCGGGATGAGTTAAATCCACCAAAAATGATTAATTTTACTGGAATTGCGTGTTTTAAAATTAATTCCTCTGCTTCCTCCATCATTGCCCCACATTAACAAGTCTGTTTGGAGGTCATTTAAAACAGACATGATTGTAATTCACATTTAAAGTAAATTAATGTGGAGCTCTGTTTTTATCAAAATTTCCATTCAATTCCTCAGGATTTATTTTGGTGTAACAAAAACAATTTAAAATGGTGAATTTCCAAATGGAGTTTGGTTCGGATGAGATTCGACCTGAATCAGAGGTGATGTGGGGGCATTTCGCTCCATCGGCCGTTTATTTATTATTTTTTTTATTTTTGATTGATTAATTTTATAATGCCCAAAAAAAATGAACAATATATAAAATGTTTAGGACGTTTAGAAGTTTATTCAGCCATAAAATAACCCGCTGATGGCGGTGAATTTGTCTGTTTTCAACTGTTTACTCCTTTAAATTGTGAATTTTAATACATTTGAGCTCCTTGTTCTCTAGCGAACCGTTTGACGTCCTTAAAATAAATATTATTTAGCCTTTAAGTCCAAAAACAGAAGGTAAACAATCTAGAATGTCTTATTTTAACAAATGCAAATAAAATAATGAAGCAGGTTTGGTTTCTATTCACACACACACACACACACACACACACACACACACACACACACACACACACACACACACACGCACACACACACACACGTTTTTGTGTTATACTGACATATTTTTTTAAGTAAATGTGACGAACAACGGAAATGAATCGTTCCGGTCGGACAGGAATGATGACCTCATGAAGGGAAATAATATTTATGAGACGTTAAAATCCAACACAAATCATTGGAGGAAGATGAGGAGCGTCTTCCTCCTCCTCCTGTCGGTCTCCATGGCGATGAGGAATAGGAAGAGGAGGGTCCACAGAGCCGTTAAAGATTGTGTGTGTGTGTGTGTGTGTGTGTGTTCTCTCTGGCTTTAGTTCTGCTCTGACGTGGCTGCTTACCCATAATGCATTGCCAGAGGGTGTTGTATGTCTCGGATAGACCGGTGTAACCACCGCCGCCGCTGCCTGAGCCAGGGGATCGTAGCAGGAAGGTAGGACCCCACCCCACCCAGTTCAGACGCCATGTTTATGGAGGCCGTGGTTGACTCCGCCCATTTTGTTCTGATGCAGGAACCTCCAACGTCGGACGCGTTTCATCCAACGGCGCTGACGTGATGTCGGGTTCAGGAGAACTTCCAGGTCAGCGTTTGACCTTTGTGTGTCTGTGAGGGGGTGGTGGCTTGAGGAACGACCCCCAATGTGTGTGTGTGTGTGTGTGTGTGTGTGTGTGTGTGTGTGTGTCCTCAGCCCTCAAGGGACCTGGGATGGGCGGGATGAAGCTCCCCATCGGGATGACCCGGCGGGCCATCAGCTACGACGACAACCTGGAGGCCCCCATGTCCACGCCCCCCCATGACATCAGCATCAACAAACTGTGGCGGCGCCCCGTCATCCCGGAGAGGAAGTTTGCTCACCTGGCGGAGGTGTGTGTGTGTGTGTGTGTGTGTGTGTGTGTGTGTGTGTGTGAGAGGTGAGCGTCACGCCAGGGTGCCGCTGTTAAATGATGATGATGATGATGCACACTTTCCTCCAGGAGGAGGAGTCTGGCACCGTCAGTCATCCGACTGCGTCGGGTGGCGCCCCCTCCAGGTCTCCAGCGGTGGTGAAGTCCAAGGCCTCGTCCGTCATCGTGAACTCCCTCATCACCAGTAGGTCACTGATGATGATGATGATGATGAAGAGGAGGGTGATGATGATGATGACCTGCTGCTCTTCCTCTCAGAGCAGACTCAAGACAGCGTGTACACGTTTGAGCAGAGGGCGGGGCTTAGCGACACCAGCTACACGCCCCACAAAGGCCTCACGGCAGAGGAGACCAGACACCACCACCGCGCCCCAGAATCCCTCATGGTACGACTCACACATGAGGTCGCCATGACGATGACGTGATGTCGCCATGACAACATCATGATAAACGTCAGCTTTATTGTTCGTACCTTATATGAACGACCCACAGTCAACACAGGCAGTACAACAGGCAGTACAACAGGCAGTACAACAGGCAGGACAACAGGCAGTACAACAGGCAGGACAACAGGCAGTACAACAGGCAGGACAACAGGCAGTACAACAGGCAGGACAACAGGCAGTACAACAGGCAGGACAACAGGCAGTACAACAGGCAGGACAACAGGCAGGACAACAGGCAGTACAACAGGCAGTACAACAGGCAGTACAACAGGCAGTACAACAGGCAGTACAACAGGCAGTACAACAGGCAGTACAACAGGCAGTACAACAGGCAGTACAACAGGCAGTACAACAGGCAGTACAACAGGCAGTACAACAGGCAGGACAACAGGCAGTACAACAGGCAGGACAACAGGCAGTACAACAGGCAGGACAACAGGCAGTACAACAGGCAGGACAACAGGCAGGACAACAGGCAGTACAACAGGCAGTACAACAGGTAGTACAACAGGCAGTACAACAGGCAGTACAACACAGGCAGTACAACAGGCAGTACAACACAAAGTATAAAATGAAACACAAAGGGAGGGTAAACATCTCCATACATTCTCTATATCCACTCCTGTAGGTGAAGTGATGTGTGCGGGGGGGGTGGGTGGGTGGGGTGGTCAGGTGATGGGGGGAGCAGCGCAGCGTGAGGGTAGAGTGGTGTCGCCATGGCGACGTCAAGATGTCGTCATGGCGGCACCATGACGCCGTGACAGTACCATGATGACTTTGTGATGTTGCCGTGACGATGACACGTGATATCGCCATGACAACACGTTACCCTCGCCTGTTAAAGAACCAGTCCAACCAGTCTCTTTCTCCCATTTTGGATGTTACATGGATTGTGTTTCTGTAGCAACGCTTCTGATCTGTTTGTTTGTTTGTTTGTTTGTTTGTTTTTGGACGAAAGATTACTTGATAAATAGATTTCTCATAGTCAGGCTATGTGAAATCAATAATAATGAATAATTATACTCACATAAAACTGTTTAACCTGATTTGCCTTCAGACTGAAGCCTGTTGTTGTTTGTTGTTGTTGTTTGTTGTTGTTTATTGTTGTTGTTTATTGTTGTTGTTTGTTGTTGTTTATTGTTGTTGTTTAGAAGCTGCAGATCCAGAGCCTGGAGTCCAGAGAGGAGTCCACCCAGTCCTCCCCGTCCAACACGCCGCAGCCGTCCCCCAAACAGCAGCGCAGGTACGCCAGCATCCTGTCAGCCTGTGGCCCCGTCGCCATGGGAACAAACTCTGACCTCTGTGTGACCCATCCGTGCAGGGGCTGGTTCAGCAGCGCGGGGTCGGAGGTCAGCCTCGGCTCTTCCGGCAGCAGCGTGGAGGGAGGGGGTGGAGCCGTGGAGCGCTGGAGCGTGTTCGGGCCGCGGCCGGCCGTCCAGAAGTCGACCTCTGACCTCGGATCGGATCCGGCTGCAGGTAAACACCGACTGACCCACTGACTGTTGGCACGCCAGGGCCAATCAGGAAGAGTATTTCGGCTCAGAGACGACCTTCAGCCCGGCGGTAAACACAAACATCGGTAAACACGCCGCACCCCCGTCTCTGATTGGCCGCCCTGCCCCCCGCCGTTATAAAACTCGTGTCGGACGAGTCGCGGCGGGAAACGGCGTTCCAGATGATTCAGCAGGCGGAGACGACTCGGATCGTTCCTCCAAGTTGCTTTCAGGTAGGCGGCGCTGATATTTACAGCGTGACTCTAAACACATCTCCACCTGAAGGTCACTGATCAGAAGGTATTGATTATCTTAGTTATTTTATTATTCCTTCCACACTCGTTCAATTTCGGAGGGAACGAACGGCAGCAAAGAGTAATTGTGTATATATATATATATATATATATATATATATATATAAATAGAAAAACGTATCTGGGGCGTGGCTAATGCATTGGTGTGGGCGTGTCCCACATGCACGCTCTGATTGGTTGGACCTCTCCTCGCCAATAAAAGCAAAATCTATTGATAAAGGTTGAATAAATTAAATGTATTATTATTTAATGTTATTTATTTAATATTAATATTATTATTACTATAATATCATTATTTACTGATCAATAATTAATAATCTGTGTTCCACTCGTGAATCCGACACAGAATCCAACAGGATTCATCCCAAAAAAAAATTTAAAACCTTTACTTAATGTTATAATTTTTCTTTTCCCAGCAGGCTTTGCGTTGCAGACGTACTTCGGCGCCCAGAAGCCGACGCCCATGGAGGTCATGAAGGCTCAGGGCACCCGATTGGCCGACAACCTGACCACTCAGATGGTAGCCCCGCCCAAAATGGAGATCCCCATGGCGGAGGCTCGAAGGAGGGGGGGGCAGCCTCACAAGCTTAAGCCCCGAGACATCAACATCCTGACCCCCACCAGCTTCTGAGCCCCGCCCAATCCGCTCCCTCAGGAGGCGGAGCCTGATGGGGGTGGGGTGGGGTCTCCTTTAAATGCACTTTATCCCATTTGTTCCCGGACGAGCTCCATTATCTCTCCTTCAGCACGTCCTCCCCTTCAGCACGTCTCCCATCATGCATCACTCTCGTCACGCGGCGTGTCATTAGCAATGCGTTCGCTTGTCCTTCCTCTGACAGTTAAAGTGGGCGCCGCAAAGCAGACATGTCTTCTGCGTGTAAATGTGTGGTTAGTTCGAACTGGAACGTTCTCTGGAACCGCTGGTGGTTTGGTTCAGGAGTGTTTTAATGCTGAAAAGAAAGCTAACTGCTAGCTCCATGCTAGCTCCATGCTAGCTCCATGCTAGCACGGTAGGGACCTCATCCTTCTAAGACTGTAAAGGAACCCTGAACGCATCAGAGCGAGACACGCTCGTCTTTACCTGGACGGTTGACCGTATCCGTGGCCCCTGGAGGGGCGTGGCCCCCAGAGATGCACCTGAACAGGTGTGAACGATTACCTGATGGGTGTTTTCTGGGTTGTTATTGCGGTGTGAATTCTTGTTTGCTGATGTTGCGGCGCATCGGTGAGGTCATTCCTGAGTCTTTAAATGAACGTAAATGTGCTCGTGTTTAAATTGTGACGCCGTTTCCTTGAAGTTTGTTCCTGACTGAAGTTTTTTCCTTTTAGAAAATGCTTTCAAGTTGAAAATAAATGTTTTACCTTTGATTTTACGGCTTGTAGTCAAATAAATGTGTGTAGTACTTCATCACTGCCTTTAGAGGGCGCCAACTCACCATCTGCTTCCTCATCCAGCAGCTATTCTTCCCAATTAAAATAAGAATAAATGAGGTCATGTGGTTAAAGAGGAGATGATTTCAAGGCTTTTATCGTTCAGGTTGAGTAGAAAGTGCTTTATTTAAAAACTGTTTCCATGCACATTCTGGAAAAACATTCGGTTTGATTCCTGGGAAATTCCTGCATCCAAGAAGGTTAATCGGAGCGATCCGATTGTGTCTAAATCCCCGTGGGTCTGTCTTGTGTTCAGAGCAAAGGCGGTTTTTATTTTTGGGTTGGTTAATGCATAAAAAGTCGAAGGTTTCCAGAGTCCGTTGTGTGATTCAGATCTCTAGAATTGAGTCAGTTGGAAGTTTTGGGGTCAAGAGGAACTGATTCCCAGCTGGAATTCTAGTATCAGGTTCCCTGGTTGATGTTCTCTCCAGTTATGAGCTCTTAAAGTTCATCAAAGTTCTGGACATTTGTAGTAGAACATTCAAAACATTTGGAGCAACCAGGAAGTCTGACTTCAGGTTTGATTGATCCTGAAGTCAGACTTCCTGGAACCAGTTTGCATAAATGTCCGTGTCTGCTGTCTGTTCTCAAAGACTTCCTCCTCCTCTTCCTCCTGCTCGTCTCCTGAACTCGCCGTACATCTGGAAGAACAGCTCCATCTCCTTCTGCAGCGTGGTGTTCCTCAGGTCGGCGTCGGCTTTGGCGTGCTCCATGTGGCGGATCTTGATCTCGGCGACGCTTTGGCTCCGCCTCTGTTGCTCCAGACTGATCCGTAGGACCACGACCTGCCGCTTCAGGACGTCGTTACAGCGCTCCAACCTGCAGCACACACACATTGTCTGTCACGTAACACACTACACTTCAACATTTATTGATTGGACTTTATTGATCCTGTGCTTCAGCCAAGTTACTCCAATCAGCTTTTGTTTTCTAGATTGAACAAAAGGAACCCTGAAAAATGCGTTCAGATTGCGTCTCTGGCTTTGATTGTTCGTTGTCTTTTTCATTTCACTTTTTACTTCCTGTTTCTACAGAAACAAAACAAAAACATTCATTCTACATTTTCTTGAATTGTTACTCCATTGCTCCTGCGAAAAACAATAACCCAACAGTAGCCGATAACGTAGTAAATTTGCTCATTTTTGAAATGGAAAAAGGCCAAAAACGTAATAAAAGTCCTGAACCGATAACATTTTTTTTGGCTAATAATGTAATAATTTATTGCTAATTTATTAATTCTTGTCCCTAGCCCCTAATTTTTACATTAGCCAAAAGTTATTACCGGTACTTTTTCTGTTTAGAACTTGTAATAAATTATTGGCCTATTGCATTTTGAAAACTGGTACATTTATTAGTTTATCAACTGTTACTACGCTATTAGCCAAAAAGTTATATGTTAAATGTTCAGGACTTTTATCACGTTATTGGCTGTTATGACGTTATTTATTTGTTTGACTCTCAACCTCCTCTGGTTGAAAACATGGCCGATTGCACATGGAGTTAACACAAATCTACGTTAGACTACATTTAAATGAGTCTCGGCAGAAGTTCAGCTTAAATAAAATCTAAACGATGTTGATTTGATGCTTTTGAACACTAACAACCCTCCAATTCTGTCTTTTTAACCAAAATAAGGTGCAATAAAGGGGCAACAGTTGTTGAAAAGGGACAGAACAGACCCTGTAACTACCAGTCCCTTGTTAAATAAGTTGGACAAGATTTGACACCCTGAAGTTCAAAATAATGATGGTGCATGTTGGCGTCCCACCTCTGTATCCTGGCCTGGTACTCTGCCCTCTGCTGGCTCATCTGCTGCTGCAGCTCGGCCAGGAGGGAGTGAGCGTCTCTGGGTTGCGGTTGGGGCTCGGGTCCCTGGACTGCCGGCGGACTGCAGGGCAGGAACACGTCTGAGCTCCCTGTACTTAAAGGACTGTCACTAGGGTCAGAACAGGATTCTGGGGAGTTAGGATGTTGGATGTCGTCATCTTCATTTTCATCTTCATCCTCTTCATCTTTGTCTTCATGTCGGTCACTGTTTTCCTCCTCCAATGCATGGCCAGAAGATGTTTCCTCATATCTCTTTGGCACCATGTCAGGATGAACAGCAGCCACGACGTTGTCACTCTCATCCAAAGGTAGAACCTCACAAGAAGACCATGAAGACGAGTCTCTAGTCTGCCCTGCCTCCTCCAGCTTCAGCTCCTCTTCCTCAGCTCCACTATTACCTCCTGACTCATTGGTTTCAACACGTTCAGTATCGACATCGTCCATTGTTTGACGATGAGTCGTGATATGTAGGTTATCGTAGGCAGAGAGAGTGCTGTCCTCTTGGGCTTCGCTGCTGTCCCCGCTGAATACCTCTGGCACTGCATCCTGTTTCCTTTCACTGCCAGAGCCCCAGAACCCAAGACTTGTCTCTTCAGAACCAGACCAGGCCTTTTCCCAGCCCATGAGCATCAACCTCGGCTTTGAACTGTCTGGTCGTGGGTCTTGTAAGAGGAGGCTAGTTGTAGAGACTTGACCATTCACAGTGGATTGGCCAGTACGTTGCTGATGATAGTCTATGTTGGCTTGAATGGGCTGACTGGATGAGGGCAGGGGGTAAAAACAGTTCTCAGGGTGGGAGGAGGTGTAGCGATGACCCAGATGTTTCTTCGGACCAGAGGACACATCTGATTTGGCAGCAGTGGAGTAGATAGAGCTAGAACATTGAGGATGGTTGGAGGAAAGAGGTGAAAGTAGGGAGAAAAGATCGATATTAGTACGTCTGGGATGGATCTTTGTGCGAATGTTGACTTTGAGTTATTGACATTGGCGTGTCCTGAGGTACACCTGATCTGGTGTGTTGTACCTGGAGTTCTCTGCGTCTACGGTGGACTGCCTAGCCTCTCTGGAGCTTTCGGTGATAAGGGGGAGGGAAAGCTGGCGAAGGCAGGGTGGCGGGTGGAGATGAGGCTGCCTCAGGGCACCCGGTGATGCGTGCAGATCCCCAGGTTGTCGGGCGAAGGTGGACGAGGGGATTTTAATGAATAGAGACTCGTGTTCCCTGATCAGCTCCAACATCAGTACCTGGACCAGTGCCGCACCTATCAGACAAATTGTTCTTTAAGGAACCCCTTTTGGTTCTGTCAGCAGATGCAAGATTAATATTTCTTGTCGGTGTACCTCCCATGATGCTTTGCGGGTCTTCAGCTTTGGCTCGGAGTATGTTTGGCCCAAACACAGTAGCCAAGTTCTGGCCGGTCATCTTATTACTGCTGGAGTGATTCTGGACCTCGTTTAGGAACCTGAACACAAGCAAAGAACCTGCAGACCTCTTGGAACATTTGGAACCAACCAGGTATTCCAAAAAAGTTCTATGATGTCAGAAGTTAACAGTACAGATACAAGATGTAGTAGAACTTACTGGCAGATAAACTTGAGAAGGTTGAAGTTTGCAACTGGCAACTCACAAAGATGAGTCCTCAACTCGCCTAGACCCTGAAAGAGGAAGAAGAACATGATGAGGAAAGAAAGAAGAAGGGTTTTGTCTCCCTTTAATGCGTCAATATCAGGACAGAAGTTCAGGTACCAGCGTGCGATCACTCAATAGCTTCCGACCACACAGAAGGAATTCCTGGTACCGACCGTAAGGCACCAGAGGCTCCGGAAGCTGTCGGAGGTAAAGCTTCAGCAGTGACGCCACCGTGTGGACATCTGTGCCACTGCAGCCAGAACAAACCAAAGAATTTGGTTCTCAAACGGTAAAAGAATCAATCTGGAAACATTGCCAACAGAAAGGATGGTACCTGTTGAAGGACGGTCTCTCGCCTGCATCAAAAGCCTCCTGCAACTCTTTGACCAGACTGGCTTGTCCCGGCTGGCGAAACAGGCCCACCTCATGCAGACCATGTTCCCGGATGAACGTCGCACACTGTTCCACCACTAGAGGAACCAAACGCACCCCGTAACGTCGCTCATACAACACGGTCTCTTCCAGACTCTGACCGAAGACCCCTGCAAGCAAAGAAGAAACCGGCAAAACCAGGTACAATGTTATACACTTATGCCTCACGTCATCACAAGTTGACAGTTTTGTGGTTGTTTTCTGGGTGTGCACCTGTGAACTGGATCCAGACGCCCTTGTTGAGACTCTTAAGCCACTCGTCGCCCTGACCAGCGCTGTTGGACAGGAAGAAGTACGAGCCAGGGCTGGCCAGCACATCCCTGTTACCTGCAACAAGACCCTGAGATGCTAAGCTACCATCCCAACCATGACTCAATGCTGTTGTAGTCCACTTCAGGACCATTCAAGGTGACTGACCACACCTTTCATCAGCTCCATCCAAAGCTGACTCAAGTGATGTCAGTCTGAGGCAATTTAGCGACTTTAGATTCAGACTAAAATGTAGTTTCAAAATTAAAGTTTTCAAAAGCAGTCGTCTCAACCTGAAGGTATCTGAGGTGTCTTCAACCCCCCAACCACAGACTTTTTTTTGGCCCCCACCTTGGCAGTGAATCCGGCGCCCTTGCATTCCCACACAAAGTCACCTCAGATAGAATCCGAAATATACTTAGTCAGCTTTTCACTGATTCACTTAAAGGCAATGCGCAGGTAGAGCTGTGGAGGGATTAACAGGTAATACGATGATGATGATGGTATGTGTGCCTCACCTTTGTGGCCCGTACTGTCATGTTTCCAGGACTTGAAGCAGCTGAGACCCATCCTGAGATCCCTCACTGGGTGAAACCTCAACGTGTGGGAGATGCTCAGTGTAAACTCAGGATAATATCAGCATTCTGGTCAGATTGCATCAATTCTTAAAGTTTCTTTGGTCATTGATTGGTTACAGCATCACCCAGAGTCTTTGGTTTGCTAGACCCAGTCCAGAAAGCCCTTGGTCTTTTGCATTCTGGTAGATTTATGTTCACAAAGACTTGGTTCCTGCGGGGAAATGTCCTTGGAGGATGTGGTCGTGTGAATCCAGGTTCAACAAAAGAACCTAGAGTCTTAAAGTGGTCCAGGTCGGCCTTGTGGGGATTTTGGAGGTTGGACACCCTAAAAAGGGGATGAGTGTGAATGTCTTACCTAGCAGGTATGCTAGTTCTGGGAAATTGTCCCCCAGAGGACAATTTCCCAGAACTTCCTTGTATTGATGCTAACCTCAAGTTAGCATAGATGGATGTGAAGGCTTGGAGACAAGGTTCAGCATTAAAATAGGCACCTCAAAGAGATGTTTCCTGGCGGATATATAGACTCATAAATACTGATTCCTGGATATTTCACCAATTACACTTTACAGGAAGTAAAGTGGGAGTTTTTACCTGAAGTTCTCAGTGAATATTGTCTTATAAGATGTTAGAAAAGTGGTTAAAGGTGAATGTAGTGCCTTAACAAGACTTCTAGTTCTGGGTAATGTGGACTTCTACAGTTTCTGATGTGTCCTTCCGATAAAAAAAAGTCTAATAGGTTATTGTTCTGCATTATAATAGAGATTTAAACACTATGGAGGTTTCAGGAGGAGACTTTACCTGGTAAAGACTCACCTGAGGGGTACCTGATCTGACATTCAGGAGCGTTTCCTGGTGGACATACTGTCTTGTGAAACAAAAAGGAAGTACATCTTGAAGAGAACTTCCTGTCTTGCCATTGGAGGTAGCTCCAGGTTGTTGGAACTTTGTGAAACTCAAATCAGGCTCAGTTTTCCTTGGTTGTTTCCACTTCCTGTGGATGCAAAGAAAATTCTGGTCGTTCACTAATGAGACAAACTCCGTCCAAGTTTCTCCAGAAAACATCCGTCTGGTTCCTGAATCTTCCCTGAGTTCAAACCACCAGGGAAAAGATCTCAAACTCCAGGCTGGACAAGCCGGTTCGTCTTCCCTTCCAGATCCAGAACCTCAGCCGGTCCTCCTTCATCCGGTCACCTGACGCACCAGGACTCAGACGTCTGCCTTCGCTCCTCGTCTCCGGATGACTTCATCATGTCTCCATCTTTCTACTCCATCGTCCTCGGGGGGAAAAACCAACGCTCCCGTAGGTATTCTTTGTCCCTGTCTGTCCTCTGGCTCACGCCTGACCGTCCCGACCGCCGTCCACACGTCTGAACGTCCTCCTCATCCCTCCTCTTCCTCTCCTCATCCCTCTTCTTCCTCGGTGTCCGTCTCTCCGTCCCTTTGTCTCCGTCCCCCCTCGTCTTCCTCTACCTCCTCTCACCCTCTCTCTCTCCATTTCCCATCAGTGTGTGTGCCCCCTTGTTACCCCCCTCCCCATTTACCCCATCAATAACTCAGAATGTGTGTGTGTGTGTGTGTGTGTGTGTGTGTGTGTGCGCTGTGCATTAGGAAAATTGGTTCTCTGCGACGCAGCACTGTTTTACTAAAGTAATCACAGCTGATGGTGAGAGAGAGAGAGACGTGCAATGGCTTTATTCTGCTGCAGCACACACACACACACACACACACCACACACACACACACACACACACACACATTACACACACACACACACACACACACACACGCTGTCACCATGATTCAAGTGGACATAAAGCGAAAGGCCGGTCGGCCCAGTCAACTTTTGAACTCAATTAAAGTACGAGCTCTCTCTCTCTCTCTCTCTCTCTCTCTCTCTATTATACAGTATATTTATTACAATTTGTTAGTAATCAATACAAACAATCACACTTTCATTCCTCCTGCAGGCTGAAATACACACCAGATGTCCAGAAGTATTTGGACGCCTCATTGCCTGTTTATTATTGTCGTATTTTTTATAGTTTATTGCTTATTTTGCATAAATTTATGACATGAAGTCACTCGGTTGTGACATCATCACAGGTTTGCTGCGACATCAGCCAATCAGAATGTTCTCCACCTGTTTCTTCCCAATCGCTCAAGCCCCGCCCTAATGAGCTGCACCTGTGCCTCCTTCACCTCCTCCTCCTCTGGTTTCTTTCCTGTGGGAAGAGGAAACGTTGGTTTTTCGGTTTTTTTGGGCGTCCGTCTTCTTCTCATCGCCGCTGAGAGCTTTCCCTCCATCCGTCGATACGTCCGACCGTCACGCTCTTCATCACCAACGTGGCTCTCCGCTAAATTAAATGCCTGCTCCTCCCCCGGTGTTCTGAACCCACCGGAGGCAGGAAGAAAAACGACCCTGGTTGACAGGAAGTGGGTAAAACTGGGAGAAGATGGAGTCACATCCTAGCCACACCCCTCTCTGACATCACCAGAGGAACTTTGACCTTTGGCACCTGACGGGGGAAGGATGTCGTTCAGCTACGTTGATTTGATGCTACTTTTAGCAGCGACAGATTTAGCAAAGCTAAAAGCACTTTGAATTTTTATTGTAAACTTGACCTTCAAATGTCAAAGGTACAGGAAGTTACAGGCGGGTCAGCTGACTCCATCAGGACCCACCCACGTCTTCCTCGGGGGGGAACTCGATCCGGTCCTGAAGGCACAGGATGAGTTTTAATGGGGATTCTTAGCGATTAGCAGTTAGCAGCTAACAAATTAGGAGATAGTGTCTTCAGAGGTGAGCTAACGCTAGCTAAAGTCATCAAATCAGAAGCTGGGACTCGTGGCACCAGCGCTGCGTTCAAAGACCTCCAGGAATCCAGGATGAATGTCTGCTATGTGTCTCCACGGCGACGTGACGTCACATGACGTCCTGCATCATCAGGTCAGAACACTCTGTCTCCCCATGTGGGATGAAAGAAGAGCCCGTCCCAGGTCGGATCGGGTCGGGGTGGGGGGAGTCCGGGGGGGTCGAGGCTGGAGCTCCGTTTTCACTGCAGCCGAGTGGTTTCCATGGTTTTATAGAAGAACATCTCGGTTGTCTGAGGAACAGGTTTTATAGAGTCGGATGAAATTTCTGTCGCTGCAGACGAGAGAAGTGACCTCAGCAAGGAGACGAGGAGACGAGGAGGTGAGGAGACGAGGAGACAGGGAGGTGAGGAGTTGTTGCAACACAGGTGAGCAGAAAAATCGAAAAATCTCTTTAAAAACCGAGGAGAGCAGAAATTCGCTGAAAATGACGATTCTATGAAAACAGGCACAAAAGATGTTTTAATACGTTTGTGATGTTCGGGACGGTTTTTTAATGTTGAGTATTTATTCATCGAGAGAAGATCCAGAACATCTGAACCATCAAAACGTTGTCATTTATATTTTTATGAAATGAAAAGTTGTTGTTTTTTATTTTATATCAGAATTAATTTGGATTGTTTGTATTTAGTTACTTTCGAAAGGTAACAACTGCAGGAACAGAACACCTTTTTAAAAAAGTAATTGTTCTTCATGCGCACATGGACAAAAGTATTGGGACATCTGGTCCTTACACCCACAAAAATTTAATTTGAAATGATTCCATTATTCAGGATTTCTTCTAACAGCTTCCACTCCTCTAAAGGTTTTCTTACAAATTTTGTCCCAAATGTTCTTGGGTTTTGTTCTGAGTCAGTGAAGTCAGGTCAAGTTCACAGTCATCTTCATCTTCATCTTCATCACCAAACACCCCAAACCGGTTCTTCATGAACCTGCTTGGTGCAGATTGGAAGCATAGGTTAGTGTCCACATACTTGTGGACAAAACAGTACCTTCAAGAAACACTGGCCAATGATGGTTGTCGGCATGGTCCAGTGTCCTGATGTAGGCCTCACCGGCAGTCGTGGTGGGTCTAGTGGTGGGTTTAGTGGTGGGTTTAATTGTCCAGAGGTTGGTTTAATGGTGAGTCTAGTGGTGGGTTTAGTGGTGGGTTTAATTGTCTAGGGGTGGGTCCGGTGGTGGGTCTGGAGGGTCTGGTGGGACTACTAGTGGGTCTAGTGGTGGGTCTGGTAACTCTAGTGGTGGGTCTAGTGGTGGGTCTAATGGTGGGTCTAATGGTGGGTCTAGTGGTGGATCTGGTAGGTCTAATGGTGGGTCTAGTGGTGGGTCTGGTGGTGGGTCTAGTGGTGGGTCTGGTGGTGGGTTTAATGGTGGGTCTAATGGTGGGTCTGGTAGGTCTAATGGTGGGTCTAATGGTGGGTCTGGTAGGTCTAATGGTGGGTCTAGTGGTGGGTCTAGTGGTGGGTCTAATGGTGGGTCTGGTAGGTCTAATGGTGGGTCTGGTAGGTCTAATGGTGGGTCTAATGGTGGGTCTGGTAGGTCTAATGGTGGGTCTAGTGGTGGGTCTGGTGGTGGGTCTAGTGGTGGGTCTGGTGGTGGCTTTGGTGGTGAGTGCTGGGGGCCCTTAAATGAGTGACAACAGTCCTGCAGCTTGTCAGCAGCAGCGATTCCTCCTCAGAACAGATTTACAGCTGATCGGCGACAGCTGGGTCGGTCGGCATGTAGCTGCATTCCTGAGGGGACACCTCCTCCACAACCACTGACACCCCCTCACATTGTCGCCTATAGAAGGCAAACCACCTTCCGAGAGTCAACCGACACCTTAAAAAATACCTTCTGGGATTAAAATGTGAGTTTTATTGGGAATGCAATGTTCGGTATTTTAGTTCTTCTAACTGAACAACACGGGATGGAAAAACGGGAGTATTCTAACTGTCTTCAGGTCGTGGGCGGTGCCGATCATTCGATACCCTGGAGGAGAAGAGTAGGTGACGAAAAGATGAATTAGAAATATCGCAGTTAAAGTCAGAAGCCCCTGCTGTGAATGTATGACTGCTATTTGTGGCAGGAGGTGTTTCCATTGCTGTGGATTTGTTGCCACGCTCCAAACTTACGATCATCCGCGGAATGTTCTCTGGTGGTATTAAATGGGCCAAATGAAAGATTCTACATCGGGAAAGATTTATACCTACAAAATCCCTAAAATGCATCAAAAATAATTCCCCCCACTAGGGGGCGTGGGCGGGTTTTTGTCAGCATTTGTTGTTCTTTCTGTTAGCAAGATTCAAGTAATTCCAAAGAATCCCACCAAGTTCCATGGACTTCCGGCGCCGGAGGCTGGACAGACATCGGTGGATTGGTCGACCTTGGTCGGGTCTTACGCCAACTTCGGCTCGTACCCCTTGCCAAGGTCAACCAATCCTATACGTGTCAGGCTGTTTCTGTATAGAGGCTAAATAAAGGTCCTCCTGAAATACATATGTTGGTCCAGGATGTCTGAGTCAGTATCTGGAACATTTTTTGATTGCTTGATTACGATTTATGGATTATTTCCCTAGAAATCTGGGATTACTTCCTATCTCTTGCTATATTTTTCCCCTACGTTTCGTGGAAATAGGTTCAGTAGTTCTGGGAAAATATCCCGCCGTGAAGATAAGGTGGAATAACGTTCCTGATCCATTTATCCAAAATCCAAAATCTAGTGGAACCTCTGGTATGGTTTGGGTCAATCCATAACATCTGGATCAGGCAGGTCTGACCTCCCTCAAACCTCTCAGGTGTATTTCTACCTTTTTTATTCAGTGGTGTTTATTTCTTATCCCATAACTGCTCCACAAACCCAATTTCTCCAGAGGGATCGTTATGGTTTCATGTTATCTCCTCGCCCCTATGGAAATTGCCCTTCTGGCTGGGGGGTCGTAACTTAGCCACCTCCTGGGTAAGCCCTGGAGATAGAGACACCAATGGGTGTGCAGGTTTGGAGGGATGTAACACTATGTTTAGCTTTGAAAAAAGAGCCGAGGGAAGCAGGAGGAGGAGGAGATGGTAAAAGGAAGGAGGCTTCGAGTGCCAGCCGGAGAAGACGACCAGAGCTCCAGGACTTTACAGCCAAACGTGACTGGACTGTTTTCATCCAGAGGCAACCGTGTGGCAGGAAAGAGGAAGACCCCGAAGAGCTTCATTCAGGTGCAGCAACAGTTCTGGTGAGTTACCGTAACGTCCATTGAGTCAGGAAGTCGTTGGGTTGATTTCCACGAATCTTTGGTAGAGGAATGTTTCTAATCTTGTTGGGGATGCAGGAATATTTTAGCTCTTTTGTTAAGATTGCACAATTTTCATAAATACTTTTGAGAAAACAAAATCTGAGTCTCCAGAACCTCTGGGATCCAGATGTATGTATGTCCATCTGGTTCTGTTTGTCCTGTTGAGTAAAGATTAACATTCCTCCAATGTAGACTTAAGCAACAACGGTCATTGTAACTCCAACCACTGAGGGATTTTCTTGTAAAATAGTTGGACATGTTTCAATATCAAACATTTTTGTCTTTAAAATTGTCCTTTTTCTGTAAGAAAAATGTCAGTAAGTTCATCAAAATGGTATTTTTACAAGTAGATCAAAAGATGCCCTGAAGCTTGATTTGATTTCTTGTTGCTCCAAGCACAAAGACCCAGCATCATGAATGGTAAAGGACAAAACAACAGTCAAGACCAGCTTTAGAGTCTTAAACTCAGTCTTTCTTCTGTCCACTACAGTCAACAGCAGACCAGTAAATTCTGGAGCAGCAGAATCAGGATCAATCCGGTGTGAACAGCTGCACGATGGGCATGAAGGATGGCCGTGGTGCCTGGAGAGGTAACCCAATCTCCATGTTTGCTATTGTCCTGCAGGCTAAAGCTATGTTTGTTCATTTTAACGGATGAACGTTGGGGACGTTTTAGTCGGACATGTCCTACAGCCGTTGAATGAATGTGGACATATAAAAGTATGGAGGTGTTGAGGTAGAATCTGTACCTTTTTAAGGTTTTTCAGCACAAAACAAAAATCAGTCGTTTCTGTCTTTATGTCCGTTGATAGACGACGAGTCCAAAGCCGACTCCTGCGCAGACAGAAGCTACAACGGACGCTCTTCCTGCTCCTCCCAAACAATCAGTAACGTGGTAAGACTCGGGTTCATGACCCGGGGAAAGACGTCTCCTTAACCTTTACAACCTTCATAACCTCAAACACAACTTCATCTTCCATCCAGCCGTCTCGGCCTGACGACAACTCGCCGCCGCCCCTGTGCGCGTTCATTGGTGACAATGCTGTCAACGCTGATGATGATGGAGTAAAGAGGAGTCAGGAGGACCGAAGCTGCGGCAACGATGACAAGAACCACCTGGACTATCACATCGGACTCGTGATGAAAGAACGATGTACTCGACGCCAACAGTTTGTCTTCTCTGTCCTTGTCGTAGCTTGCGTTGCTATCAGTTGTTCCCTTCATTGCACTCATTGCATTGGCCAAAATAAATGCTTGTCTTGCACAGATGAGGTAGTTTCTACTCTGGGAGAAGGAGCTTATGGAAAAGTGGTGGAATGCATCGACCGGGAAAAGTAAGCAACCGTTCCGATCCAATCCGATGCAGGAAGTCTTTTTTATCGCCGCGGTTCCATAAACTTCCACTTGTCAGCAGAAACAGACGCGTTGCCGTGAAGATCGCCATGAACACTGACTGTTTCCGTGAGGTGGCGAGGTCGGAGATCAAGGTGCTGGAGGAGATCAACCGCCTGGACGACGACAACATATTGTGAGGGTAGCCGCCGCAGACGTACGCGGGCTAACATTGGGTCGGATTTGGAAACTGGGTTCAGTGGCTCACATGACCCGCCTCGTGTTTCTCGCCTGTCAGTGCCTGCGTGAGGATGCTGGATTGGTTCGAGTACCGGGGTCACGTCTGCATCGTGCTCGAGCTGCTCGGCATCAGCACCTTCGAGTTCCTCCAACGCAACAAGTCCCTGACCTTCAGCGTGGATCAGATCCGACACATGGCCTTCCAGATCTTCAAGGCCGTCTGCTGTGAGTGAAGTGTGAATGATGGTGTGTGTCGCTGTCACCGGCCGTGTGACCTCTGACCTGTTGGTCTCAAGAGTCCTTGATAGATGTGGGAAAACAATGAGAAAAGTTTAGAGTCAGCTTGAGTCTGTAGAGTATCTACTGCTGAGGGAATTTTGGAAGGTCCTTCTGGGAAGGTTCACTATCGTATGAATACAACAGCAGTGAGACCGGATCTCGTTCTTTACCGCGTGTTTGCGGATGGATACGACATCAGTGAGACCGGATCTCGTTCTTTACCACGTGTTGGTGGATGGATACAACATCAGTGAGACCGGATCTCATTCTCGTTGGTGGAGTAAAGACGTAGCTCGTGTGTTCTCGTGACTTTTGCATTCTTTTCAATCTTTATCATTGTTTACGTAACTTATGTATAATTAATTATTCACAAGTAAAGTCTATTGGTCTATTGATTGATAAAAATATGTTTTACAATCTGGGGGATTTGTTAAGAGCTAACAAGCTAGCATTGAGCTAACAAATAGCAAATAAATTGGTTCATCAACAAACTTTTCTCTTTCTACCTATGAAATTACATTCCTCTTCATTATTTTATAGTTCATGAATGAATGACACCATTTCCTGTTGTCTTTCATACAGTTTTGCATCGTAACAACCTGACGCACACAGACCTGAAGCCGGAGAACATTCTGTTTGTGGGCTCCACCTACGACCTGGTGTGTGACGACAAAACGGTAAAGAGTTGGGAAAAAAAACAAGCTAAAAACTGCATGAGTTTTCATTTCAGCACGTTTGTGTGTGTGTGTGTGTGTGTGTGTGTGTGTGTGTGTGTGTGTGTGTGTGTGTGTGTGTGTGTGTGTGTGTGTGTGTGTGTGTGTGTGTGTGTCAGCAGTGTGACGTGAAGGTAGTGGATTTTGGCACCGCCACATTCGACCACCAGGACCATCAATCGTTGGTGTCGACGCGCCACTACCGCGCTCCAGAGATCATTCTGGGTACACACACACAGACACACACAAACACACACACACACCAACACACACTCGATGCCTACGCTTGTTTAGCTTTGTGTTTTAGCATTAGCTGTGGGTGTTTCTCAGATCTGGGCTGGAGCCATTCCTGTGATGTTTGGAGCCTCGGCTGCGTCCTCATGGAGTTCTACTTGGGACGCATCCTGTTCATGGTACGTCTGTTGTTTCCATCTGCGGTAGAGGAGAGGACGAAACAGTCCGTCTGAGTTTGTCTTGTTGTTCCAGACCCACGACAGTAAAGAACATCTGGCCATGATGGAGAAAGTCCTGGGACCGATTCCCCCCCATCTGCTGAAGCAGACCAGGTAAGACTTAACGCGGACCCCGTTAGCTAGACTAGCTCACTGGTTGCCTACTCCTTCAGCAGTGCAGGTGCGACCAATCGCCTGTAGGTGGCAGTAGAGCCGTGTTTGGACAATTAATCAATGTCTAATACCCGAGAAGAGAATAAGACAGGAAGAGACGGATAAGACACCAAACTCTGGAAGTTGGACTAATTCAGGCAGTTTAGACTCTACATAGACTATTTCATGCTAGTTTGAGGTAAACGTTTTATTTCGTATGTTCGCGTATATTCATAAAAAAGTTATTTTGCCATCTTTTCGGGGTTGTTTTTGTTGTTTTCTAGAAGAAAACAGCTGTTGAGTGTTACCAGTGTCATTTAAACTAAAAATATTAGCGTCATATCTCCGTTCTGCTCGACATTACTCTACAGAAAGAACTGGTTTGCCCTATTTTTTGGTCAAGAACGGGTGTCTTTACTGAAACCACAGATAACTAAAGAACCCAAGAGGCGAGAAACAAAATTTTTTTCATGATGAAAGAAGAGATTCTACACTTTCTTTTGTTAGTCTCATTGTGTTTATAGTCATAGAACTCAATTTCTTGTGGGCTTTGACAGATCAGTGGAGATGCTCCAAAACTCTAGCAGTCTGGCAGAACTCTGCAGCTAGTGAGTTAAAATCAAGCCTTGCGTTTGATGGAGAAGAACTCATTTATATTTTGTTTTCCGCTAGTCGGTTTGTGAGTAATCCTTTGACTTCCTGCACGGATCCATGCTACCAACGATTTAAATGAGTGCTAACGCCAAGGACGTCTCCTGAAACCACCAACACTATGTTCCTGCGCTGATTCGATCCAGAAAGAAGCATTACGTCCTCAACGAGCGTCTGGACTGGGACGAGCGGAGCCCCGCAGCCGAGCGCATCAGGAAGCACTGCCAACCGCTGAAGGTAGATGGCGCTCGGATCCACCAATCAGCCATGGCTGCGAGGCGGCGGCAGGAAGTGACTAACGGTGTGTCTTTCAGCAGTTCATGCTGAGGCGGACGGAGGACGAGCGGCAACTGTTCGACCTGCTCGGATGCATGTTGGAGTTCGACGTGTGCAGACGGATCACCCTGGAGGAGGCGCTGTGGCACCCGTTCTTCAGCCCACTGAGGACGCAGAAGAAGAAGCAGCATCGAAGCTAGCATAGCCGCCCACCACCGAGAAGCTTCGCTAAAGCATTCCTGTCTACGCCGAGGATTTTTTTTCAACATCACACACCAACAAACGGAAAAAAAGAAAAGTCAAAAGTGACGTTCCGTTTTTTCCGGCAGCGATTTGTTTTTTTCAGCTGTTGGTCAATAAATATTTTGATGTTAGTGTCTTCATTAGAGTCTCATTCGAGCAATCCGGCTTGTCTGAGCCTGATGATATTTGTGGTAGCAAAATCCATTATTTTGAGGTTAAACCATGAAATAGCCCTTACCTTAACCCTTACCCTAACTTTAATCTTTGTCCTAACTCTAAACTGCAACCCTTACCCTAATCTTGACCCTAAACTTTAACGTTAACCCTAATTTTAACTATAGCCCTGACCTCAATCCTAAAGCTAACCCTAACCTTAATCCGAACCCTATCTCTAATCATAATCATAACCTTAACCCCAACCCTAGTCTTAACCCTAACTTTTACCCTAACCCTAAGCTGAGTGCTTTTTTAACCCGTGCCTTAAAGGAACAGTTCACCCAGTCATGAAAATGTGTTGACCATCTACTCAACCCCATGCTGGTGAAGATGAAGGTGACATTTTAGCTTTGAATCTTCAGGTGTTCCGGGGAACTAGTGAAGAAACTTCCCATCAGCAGTAGAAGATTCTTTATTTTTGGGTGAACTGTTCCTTTAATGACACTTATAGCTTCCCGTCCTAACATTCTGTCAGTTGGGTAGAAATTATTCAAACACGCCAATGAAAAGCTAACATCGTGCTCTCCAGCCCCAGTGCTGCAGACGTGACGATCAAAACCACTAAAAACATGACAGTGTAATATTTTACCTCTGACATTTATTTAGTTGAGAACACAAAACACTGCTGAAAGCCTGGATTAGACAAATGAGTAGAGAACCAAAGGTAGATTAGCTTCAACCTCAGCCAATCAGGCTTCAGGTGGACGCTGCAATCTGTCAATCTAAAGTAAATGTGTTGATTCAGACTCATTTATCAACATTAAAGCAGATGAGGACTTGTCCACATGACTGAATGTTCCCCCAGCTATAAAATACAACATTACACGGCACCTCAGATAAAGAACCAGCCAACTGCTATCTGAGAACCATCACGCTAAAGCTGCTCAACCAACCGGACATAATAAAACGACATAAAACACCGTCCAGCAGCCGAGGCCCAGCGGTCATATATGATGGTATGGGTTCCAGACTGTCTCATGACATGTTATCTGTCATCTGTGCTGCCTGAGCAGACAGAACACACAACAAACACACCACAGACCACACAACAGACACACAACAGACCCACAATAGACCCACAACAGCTGGTTTATTGTGACATCACGAGAAGGACACTTTAAACAGATTCAACTAGAACTCAAGGCTAGCCAACAACTGCCTTCAGTCAGTAACAGGCACCCCCTTTGGTGAGATGTAGTCCAAAATTTAACTTCTGTTTTCAGATTTTATGGAAAGTTTCGTGGAAACCTGTCAAGTAGCAAAGAAAGAGACAATTGGTCCAATTAGGTTTGGGGGTTCCACTACTTCCTGGGAACGGCAGACTCCTTAGAATCCCAACAGAGGCTGGACTTGACGAAGGTGCACTTGTAGACTTTCTTCAATAAGTCCATCCTCACCTCCCCCCTCCATCACCGTCTGGATGAAGACATACCTAAGTGGATCACCATGTATTTGAGATTTCCTCTCCATCAGAACAAAACTGTGCCCCATCAGCAAGAGAAAGAACCCCCACCAAAGTCATTACTTCATGTTCAGGTACTCTCACAAGGACCGTTTCCTTTCCAAAGTCTGTCACGTGTTCCTCCTTGCATAAGTCCATCTATGTTTAAACATACTTTTAATTATCTTTTACTACATACAGGTAAGCCTCGGGTTAAGTTGTGAACTGATTCCAGGAGACGCAACGAAAGATGAAAAATGATGTAAGTTTCTACGAGGTAATAATCTGATATATTTTTATTCTGATTGACTGTAACACGATATTATGTGCTTTTAATGGTTTACTAGTGATTTTATGATTCCAGTATTTGTGGCAGACACATGTTAAGTGACTTTCTGTAATTGATGTATATTCGAGAATGACTTACCTCCAAATGACGAAAACAGAGGTTTACCTGTAATGTTTTCAGGTCTATGATAAATTTTGACCTGCATGTAAAGCACTAGTATTCCAAGTTAAACCAGAACAAGTCTTTCTATGACGATCAGGAACATCTCGTCAATAGAACTTCGTGTTGGCCCCAGTTGTCCCTCATTTCCTTCACAAGCTAGTCGTGGAGCGTAGCGCCGCACCGCTAGCCTTGTCCTGGAAGACTATTGGCCGCAGCAGTGACGGGTTGAAGATATCTCCATTGGCGATGCCACGTTGAGTTGGAGCGTTTGGTGTGTCGTTTTGTTCGTTGATACTCGGTGGTCCAGCAGCCAATAACCTTCCTGAAGAGCAGGAAAACATGGCTGCCAACTGCAGTCGCACCTCCTTTTGCCAAAAGGCGTAAACCAAAGGGTTGATCAGAGAGTTGGACAGTCCTAAGAGCCACAGGTGGTTCTCCAACAAGCTGGTGAGTTGACACGTTTCGCACAAGAGTTGTACGATACAAACCACAAAGAAGGGGCACCAGAGCACCAGGAAGCAGCCCACGAGCACCGCCACTGTCCTCAGGGCCTTGACGTGGCTCCAGTTGAAGGCCCTCAGGTGCTGATGATGCTGGTGGTCCTGATGCTCACTGGTCCTGGAGCCGGCTTGCCTCACCTGGCAGATCTGCCTCTGGTGGGTGCAGGCGATCTTCAGGATGTCCAGGTAGATGTAGACGAAGACGCAGAGCACCGGGAAGAAGCAAACGCTGAACAAGACGACCATACCCACGTGATGAATGACGGAGAAGAACGCGCAGAAACCGTCGTAGCTGTCGGTCTGCAGCTGCCGGACCACGACTGGAGGACAGAGGACACGGGTTCAAGACAAGTTTTTCAAGGCAAGAATTGTCCCAATTCATACCAAACTTGTTGAATTTGGGATTCAAAATTAGTACGATGATGCCCGAAGTCTCTGAGCCAATGAGAGACTTCCAAAGCAGTCGATGGTCAGCATAACCTTCTAAGGTAGCGTTAGCTTTAGCAATCAGAACCAATCAGTCGGTTTTGGATCTCACCTGGTAGAAATCCCATCGTGAGGGAGCTGATCCAGAGCGCCATTAGGAACCCGAACGCCGTCCCCTTCCCAGACAGCTGGGAGTACCTCAGGGGCATCTTGATGGCGGCGTAACGGTCGAGCGAGATCAGGAACATGGACATGATGGACGCCGTGCAGGGCGACATCACGAACGCCATCCGCATCAGGCACCGGGTCTTCCCTTGAGCAGTCGGCGTGGAGTTTGTAGGAGCGCCAATGCCGCCAAATTGGTTCCCGTCTGTGTTGAAGTCCTCAGTGGCCAGACCAGTGATGGCCACACCCACCAGGGCATCAGCTAGGGCCAGGTTGAGGACGAAGCACCAGCTCTGGCTCCTCCTCCTGAGGAGGAGCTTGAGCAGAGCAGCGGCCACCAGCAGGTTGGTGGACATGATGAGGCACGAGGCGATGCTCAGGATGACGCCCATCACCCGAGGCCGCACCTCGCCGTGGGTCATCGGCCAACCAGGGTCCACGCAGTCCAGCGTGGGACCGCCGGCGCTCTCCTGTCCACACAGGTGAGACATGTTGATGACCTGAAGGTGGAACTCACAAAGCATATGGAAGAACGGCATCGACCCCGGTTGGATGAGGCGTTGTCACGGCGATCCGGAGACGGTAAACGTTTCCTCTGCAGCTCAAAGGGAAAGAACCTGACCTTCATCCGACGTCTCGCTTCTCATCCTCCTTTAAAATCCCTTCAACGAATGCAGACGGGTAGAAAACACTCGGCTTTATCTGCAGGTCTGGCATGTCCCCGCCCCCTTACACACTCACACACACACACACACACACACACACACACACACACACACATCTCTAGGGTTGACCCTTGTCCTGCCCGCCTGTCATCTATCTTTATTATTCCCATGGACAATGTGAGGAGGGATGAAGGAATGGGATCCGTCCGAAAACATCAGATTCTCCTGAACGAAGAAGAAGAAGAAGAAGGAAGAGAAGCTTTTCAAGGTTGCTTGGAATTTAAATACGATGGCTCTAAATTTGAATTTTGTTCGACATTTGTTGAAAACTGGTCTTATTTGGTTTAAAAGCATGTGAAGGTTCTATTCCGGCTCGGGAACCATCCTGTCGACAAGTTTCCCATAAATCCGTCAGGTATTTTTTGTGTGAACAAGCAGCTAAAGTCCAGATGTGGAGTTAAACAGACCGATCAGTGTAGTGGATCTGGCATCGGCCGGCTGGCCTGGACGGGTCTGGTTAAACTCTAACCCGGCCGTCCGACCCGGTTCCCAGGGGAGACATCTGGCTCCCGGGACGATTTTCCACTGAGATTCACACACAAATAGATTTGACTAATGATGCTCTCTGGCTGCAGACACTCAGAGCGGCGCCTGGCATCCAACGCATCCAACCTGCAGGAAGACTTCAGCTCCTCCTCTTCATCCCCACCAGGCTAAAGGCTCATGGGAAAACTTCAGCCAGCTCCAAGATCAGGATTGGATCGTCCTGAAGTTTTTAAAATTAATTGTCTTTAAAATGTTTGTGAATTTAGAGAATTGAAGACTTGAGACCTGTTTACACCAGAACCAACCGGATCAGACCTGGTGGGCGGTCGTCCCAGTGCAGCCGTTTCATCGGGTTCAACATGAGTCCAGCGCCCCCCCCATCCTGATTGTAGGAATGCCATTCACCCCTGCTAGACCTTTCAGGACCTTTCACAACAAAGCACGGTCAGCAGTAATTGTGCCCGATCCCCAGCAGCACCCGGGGAGCCCGGATCCTGTTTACGCCTCCGCCGTCCTTCGACCGGACCCCTGAGAGTCCACCTGGGACAGGTACCTGAGCCCCCCGGGGGTTTTAATCTGAAGGTCGACCCGACAGGAAGGAGTTCTTCTTGACGGACTGAGGAGGTGATGTTGGTGTTTGTTTGTTTGTTTGTTTGTTTGTTTGTGATGATGTCACACAACAACCGGGTCTCCAGCAGAGGCGTTCAGGTCTTGTTCCGTTAACCTGAAGGTCTAAATGTGTCTTTGATGCTTCAGTTTTCTCCTGGTCGCACAGAAAATGCTAAAATTGTGTTTTTAACCCTTTAAATTCAAACGTAGCGCATTTGGTTCATAAAATTTTGATTCTTCTACGTCATAAATTTCACTTTTTTTCTCAAAAAATCTGATCTATACCTATAGACACACACATCTGCATTTCAAAAAATAGCCCAAATTGTACAAATTAAAGCTAAGTTATACAATTTTCAGTGATTTCTTTTTTGACAAATACGTCAGAAGGTTTGTTTAAGACCAAAGAGGAGATTTTCTTTAAAGGGTTAAAGATGTATTTTACCAACTCGTACAGTTGAGTTCTATCAAAGTGGAACGATTTGTTAAAAGGATTCCAATATCCACCAGTAGGGGGCAGTAATACGTCGATGTATCGCCTGACCTACTTTTTCCAAAGAAAAGGAAGATGCTAATCACCCCATGATGATGTCACGATGATGTCATTAGGTTAATTAGGTCGATGCTTGGTTGCATCGTTCATGGGGGGTTCAACTATTGATTTTGGGAGTCCATTTGATATTTAACGCCAAAAGTAAAGTAAAATATTCTAAAAGTTACTGCAAGAAAGGAAGGTTTAAGAATATTTATACTAACAACGACGTTAGGGACCGATGAGGCGGTGGTGTTTGGGTATCGATCTGGCACCATTGCGTTTGTGGCGTGAAACGTGTTTCCGTTTCTGCCCCCCCCCCCCAACCAGACTGAAGATGTCGTTGAAGAAGCGGCTGCTGTCCATGCTGCTGTGCTGCGTTTACTGCCTGGCCTCGCTCTTCTGCCTCCACCCCAACCGCAACAACTGCTTCTCCACCGGCGCTCGGTGAGTTGGGTCGAGTCTCACCGCCGATGACAACGATTTGGGTCGAGTCTCAGTTTCCTGTCCTCGTAGGAACCTGGTGTCGGTCGCCCAGCAGCTCTACCAGCGCGTCATCCGGCTGCTGCGCACCACCCTCTGACCCCACGCCAGCCGGAACACGAAGATGCTCTTCATCGGTTAGGAAGAGGGACAGGAAGAGGAACAGGAAGAGGAACAGGAAGTGGAGGGGTGTGGCCGACCTCTTCAGATTTATATTGTGGGGTTGAGATTCGAGTGACCTGAAAAGACTTTTACGAAGAATGAGGCTTCAGGAGGTGCTTGGTTTGAATATCCGCCACCTGATAGGTACAGAAGAGATGTTGTCATGAAGCAAACAACTTCAACGGCCATTCTTCTGTGATGTAAGATGGTGGTTGCCGTGGTGATGTCACCTCCATTGACAAATTCTTGTTCCCTGCCATGGTGGTGTGAACACAATAAAAAAAATTAAGGTTCTGTAATGAAGAACAAAGAGAAGGTGGATGGCTGGAGTGAGGAAGACCGTTGGTGAAGAAGAATTTAAGTTAGTGTTTCTCCCCGCAGCCAGAAAATGTGTGGGAATATCTGCAGTTACGAAATATGATTATTTAAAATTTGATGTACAAATAATCATCGCTAAAAAGTACTTCAATAAAGCAAAACAATTTTATAAAAAATGCGTATCTATTTGTCTATCTCTGTTTTTACATATTTCATAAGTGTTTTATATAATTAAGTGTATAACTTTTATATAATTATAGTGTATTTTTGTTTTATATAATTATAGTGTATGAAGTGTAATTACAAATATGACCGGCAGGTGGCAGCAGTGCCGCTGTCTGTAGAGATCATGATGGAGAGAAGAAGACGACTCGGGGGGGGCGCGGGGGGTTTACAGTATGAAGAAGAAGAGCTTCTCCTTCTGACATTAACCCGTGAGAGATGCTAACAGCGGGCGAGAAGTTTTCCGCCGCTCCCCGGTGATGCCGACCGGCGGACATGTTGGAAGTGACGGAAAGCGAAGTGAAACGGAAGGCCGCTGATCGTTAGCGACACCACAGGTACGTTTGTCCCCGACCGGAAGCGGCAGGAACTGTTTGATAACTGTTAGAGCTCGCGCTAAATTCCCACAAGTGTTAGCGGAGTAGCCTCCCAGCTAGCGGCGGCTAACCGCGGACAGACAGCCGGGGAGGGTCATCTCTGGAGCAAAATTAACGGTTTAGATTTATTAGAAATGTAAATCCAGAATAAAATGACGCCTCGCGGTTGTTTTGAAAACATTTACGACTTTTGATCAAATCGCACGTGCGCGTGAACGTCATTAAACTTAATTTACTTCTCGTGACACCCGCCGTCTCCCGAGCCGTCACTCATCTGTGGTCCGGCCTCCTCGGGCTCTCCAGCCAATAGGAATGCTCCGCGTTGATTGACTGACACATCAGCCAATAGGGACGTCGGAACGGGAGACGCCATGGCTCCGGCTCCGCTTGGGACACAGCGGGCGTCTCTTTCCGGCGCAGTACGCGGGGATGCTGATGCTGAGCCACCGGATTGACTCGTAGCATCCTCCGACCTAATGTTCCCCGACATGTGGTGTCGCCCCAGGCTCCAGCACTGCGTGGACCTGTGTGTCGCCGGGTTGCTGCTGCTCCTGGCTGGGCTGCAGCAGGCGGAAGCCGCCGCCGCCGCCGCGGAGATGGCCAGCCTGAACTGGAAGCCGTTCATCTACGGAGGGATGGCCTCGATTGTCGCAGAATTCGGTGGGTTTGCAGAGCCGAAGCTCCTGCGTTTTCCTTTAATCACGCTTTAATATGCATGGATTTGCTATTTTTCCACCGGTTTCAGGAAGGAAACGATGCCTCCAGTTGAATTTGTGAAGCTTTTTAACATGTGTGTGTTGTCCTGCAACATGATTTACACTACACACACGTTTAGACTGAGATGAGGTTGGTGGGATGTTAATTTTTAATTAATTTAGATGCTTTTCTATTCTCCATATTTTTTCACATTTTGCTTTTTGTGCATTTCTTTTGGGGTTTGTGGTTTTTTTCAGTCAAACAAAAGCTTATGTATTCATAAAACACTCTTTATGTTTCAGGTGTTTTTAGGGTTTAGACCAGGTTACACGTGTTGTTATGGACAGATCTGACTCCATTACATAGTACAGTGAGTGTTGTAGTCAGTCATTGGTTTTATAAAAGTGTTCAACATTCTCATAAAGTTTGGAACTGCTTAAAAAATCCTGAAAAAATAAAATAGTTTGGATCCAATGTCATTTGTTTATGCTCTCGTTTTCCGTACAGCTTCTTCGACGTTCGTGGGTCACGTTGGTTGCTGGAGTCATGGATTTTCTTTTTTACCACCCAAATCATCTTTGTTCCTTGTTCTAATCACGTTTTCCTCCAACAGGGACGTTCCCCATTGACCTGACCAAGACCCGGCTGCAGGTCCAGGGTCAGTCCCAGTACACGGAGGTGCGCTACCGGGGGATGTTCCACGCCCTGTTCCGGATTGGGAAGGAGGAGGGCATCCGGGCGCTCTACTCAGGGTAGGAAGTCTGTCACAGCGTCCGCACATTTGTTCCCTAACGGAGTCCAGACCGGAGATACAGAGAAATGAGCGTCCAGACGCCGTCATGTGACCTCCAGGGGATCTGAGACCAGTTTGTGCTCATCGTCACTCAGCCGGTGAAGGTTGACCATAAATAAACGTGTGTGTTTGTCTTCTGAACGTTCAGGTTTCTGCTGCGAGGCTCAGACTGTTGTCTCGTCTCACGACAATTATTTATATTCTGATCCCCATCGGGTAAATTATTTAACAATTAGAATAATGATAATAATTATTATTTATTTATTACACATCTGTACAGGTCGTACAGACGCATTCACACACTACTACGCACACACACACACACACGCAGAGGGCCTGTAAGCATGGAGACGATTGTAGAGCGGCGGGCAGCCACATGGGGGTATCGGTGCCACCAGTCAGGGGTCAGGGGTCAGGGGCACCGATCCAGCAACCAGTTTACACTCAGTACTTTTTGGTCCGAGTCCCCGAGCTGAGATCCACTGGACTGAGGTGCTGCTGACCCGTGTTGGAACACTTTCAAACTGGTTGTTGAGCTGGTTATTAACTGGTTTAGGTTGCTGTTGTCATGTGACTCGTTTGTGTTCATGTAAACTGAACATGGAGGGAGGCGGAGCCTGAGGGCTTCACAGAAGAGCAAAACGTTTCAGCGTCTCTTTCAAGACTTCCTGAAACTTTTAACTCATTGTCTGCTGGCGTTTCGTAAACGTTGATCTACTCCTGTGGATTTCCTCCTCCTCCTCCTCCTCCCCCCAGGATCTCTCCTGCGCTGCTCCGACAGGCGTCTTACGGGACGATCAAGATCGGGACCTACAACTCTCTGAAGAGGCTGTTTGTGAGTCGTCCAGAAGGTGAGCTAACGCTAATGCTAACACTTCCTGTTCTGTTTTCCACCTGAAGCCAAACGTGTGAATCTCATAATTGTTCCTCCAGTTTGCCTGGATTTATCTTTAAACCCGATGTCATTCCATTTCGTAGCGTAGCCACATTAGCATGCGCTGAGTGCTTCCTGTAGGGGCGGGGCTTGGTGGCCTTGGATGATGTGTTCCTTCATCTCCTCTCCCTCCAGATGAGACAATGGTCATCAACGTCTTCTGCGGCGTCGTGTCCGGCGTGTTCTCCTCCTCGCTGGCGAACCCCACCGATGTCCTCAAGGTGATTCCTAATAAGGTCGAGCGTCTGATGGAGCCCCGCCCCTCACTGCCAGCACGCTGGCGCTAGCGTCGCAGTTAGCCTTTTGTTTCAGAGGAAGCATTTGATTTCCTAGAAGCTAATTAGAGCCAGTAATGGAAGAACCCGGATTCAAAGCGGAGCGGGTTCGGGGCCACGGGGGCTCGGTGTTGCGTTCAAGTGCGATCCGTGTGTTTTTGTTGCAGATCCGGATGCAGGCGCAGGGGAGTCTCCTGCAGGGCAGCATGATGTCCAACTTCATCAACATCTACCAGACGGAGGGCACCAGAGGGCTGTGGAGGGTCAGTCCCCCCGCTGTGTGTTCACGCCCATGCTAATGACGTGTTAGCATAGCTTAATGCAAAGCTAGGGAGACGCTAGCGTGGCTAATGCTAAAGGAAAAATAGTCGTTTGGTGTTCATAGAGGATAATGCGATTTTGTCTCCGTTTTCCTCTGCAGGGGGTCATCCCCACGGCGCAGCGCGCCGCCATCGTGGTTGGGGTGGAGCTTCCTGTCTATGACATCACCAAGAAGCACCTCCTGCGCTCGGGGCTGATGGGAGACACCATCCTGACTCACTTCATGTGAGTTTTAATCTCCTCCGGGTGTGAACGTCACGCTTTAACCCCCCCCCCCCCCCTTCTGACGCCATCTCTGCTCACGCAGCTCCAGCTTCACGTGCGGCCTGGCGGGGGCGCTGGCGTCCAACCCGGTGGACGTGGTGCGAACCCGCATGATGAACCAGCGCGTCCTGTCGGGGGGGCCCATGTACAAGGGGACGCTGGACGGCGTGATGCAGACGTGGAGGAAGGAGGGCTTCTTCGCCCTCTACAAGGGCTTCTGGCCCAACTGGCTGCGACTCGGCCCCTGGAACATCATCGTATCCTTCCACTTCCTGTTAGCATGTAGCTCATGTAGCATCCTGTGCTAAACGTGTGTTTCTTTAACGCTGGTCTCAGTTCTTCATCACCTTCGAGCAGCTGAAGAAGCTCCCGTTTTAACGCCGGTGGGTTAGCGGAGCAGTCAGTCCACGCCCCCCCCTCAGAGTCACTCCAGTGGTACGATCTGGTATTGTCTCCCCATCCAATCGTTTCTCTTATCGGTTTGATTTATCCTCGGTTTTTTTGGTGCTGTTTTAAAGACTGATAATCATGACCTTTTGACACTCCAGGCAGCTAAACGTTCGGTTGTAGCTAAAATACAAAAAAATGTGGACGAGAGAGGGGCGGAGCTTCTCACCGGAGGTTAAAGGGGCGGAGTCTTTCAGGATGTGAACTAACCGGGGGACGTGAGGGTAACGTGAAGTTGTAGCGTGTTCTAAGCGCTGCATGACAACGCTACATGTGAAGGAAGCGTCGACGATGGAACATCCGAACGTCACGGGAAACTTTCAAACGTCGTTCTACAATTAAAAAAATTTTTTGTGGTTTTTTAAGGCAGATAGACTCCTCCTCCTCTTCCTCCCCCTCCTCATGCTCCTCTTCCTCTTCCTCACGAAGGCATTTCTCTTTATTTCCCTCTTTCCGGTTTGCTTCAGCGATCCTCGCCGCTGCCAACGACCCGAGTCGTACTTCTTTAGCGTTCACGTGACGGCGTTCTGCGCTGCCGCGGGAGTTCGTGCCAACAAACCTAAAATTTATTTTTACATTGATCTGAAAGTTTTGTTTGTTCCGCGTTCTGAAACCCGACGGTCCAGAAAACCAAACCAAAGCCGGCTACCAACGGCTAACGTTTAGTGCTAACGCTACATTTCAGGTCGTCAGAATTTTGAGAACTTTGTGGGTGAAATGTTATTGTCGGAAAGGGGTACTGCTAGTCCTTTAGCCTCATTAGCCTGGTTAGCATGCCAAGTGTAGCTATTCGCACATTTTCCATCCTGCACGTTTTCATACATGATGGATGTGAGAGACGCCAATCTGCTGGAATCAGCCGATGATGAAGATGATGGTGATGATGATGATGATGCGTGATTGAAGATGAAACAATCCTGTGACATCATCGCCTGGAAAAGATCAGTTTGTTTAGATGTCGGGATCATAAAGGTTTGGTTTCTCAGTGAAAGTGCGTTAGCTTTAGCATTAGCATAGAGGGAGGTGACTGATCTATAAACAGACGTATAAAGTGACTCCACACAGTGTTTATTTAATACATTTATACAGGATTATTGGGGGAGGGGTGTGCATGAACTACTGTTTTTGTTTGTTTTTTCTCTCTTGAGCCATTTCATCCACCAGTTAGCGGGTTAGCATTAGCATTGCACACCAGTCAGTGCAGATCTCTGCAGCTCTCTATCTAATCCGGCTAATCCGATCGAACGTTAAAATCTGCTGCGGAGACGTTCAGATGACTAACTGACCGGGAACTGAAGTCTCCGACGGACCCTGAAGGCATCTCCACGGTGCTTTAGTGGGTCATAGGAGTTTTTCTCGCTGAATTGTTTCCTGTGTTTTTGCACATAGTGAGGGGGCGGGGCTTGTTTACCTCTAGTCGTATCTCTGGAGGCGTTTCAGCGACGACTGATTTCAGGTCAATTTGAGTCACATGACCCTTAAATCATTGAATTTCAGCAAAAAGATTTAATGTTTTATTTTGTCTGCTTTGAAGGATTATTTATTTATAGACGTTTTCAACCTTTCCTGCTCTGGTTTGTCATCTTTTTATCTTTCAACCTGAACTGTTACACGATCTGAATTTGTCAAAGAAAATTGACCAACATTTTAAAAATGTTTTTAAGCAGAGGATGAATTTTAAAAAAAATAGAAGAGGTAATTTTTTTGGGGTCAGATTTAAACCAAGTTTTTCTTAGATTGTTAGCGCTTCTTGCATAAAGCAGCTGCCCGTTAAGGCTAGACTAAGCTAGGTTAGGCTAATAAAGTGAAATTGCAATAGAAGTGTTGAATGTCTTTATGTTACTGCAAGTAAAAAGACGACAACGATAAACGATTGCGATCAGAGACCTACCCCGATGCAGAAGACGACAGCCAGCCCCAACCTGGACCGTCGTTCCTTTGGGGAACGGGTCTACAGAATTAACCAGTTAATAAAACACAAATGTTTCAGTCAGAATGATTCTAAATATTTTTGTAAACTTTCCCTTTCGTCTGTTTCCGTTTGCACTTTGGTGTCGCTGCTGTTTGTGACTTTTATGCTCGTTGGCTTTCTGGTTTCCTGTGGTGGAAGTTTTCTTTTTTCTGGGTTTGGCTTTATTTGAATTCACTCACATAAACTATTATGCTGTGACTTATTCTGTACCACGTGTTATTATTCAGTGTAATTTCAAAATAAAACCACAGAATGTTTGCAGCTTCTCCAGGATGGATGTCGGATCTGGAATTAAAGCTGTTGTTTCACCTGTTCTGATTCAGTTATATATTCTTTAAAATAAGTCTGACGGAGGCATAAAAGTAAATTATGTTAACTGTCAATAAAATATCAAATAAGTTAAAAGTGGTTTTTGTGTATTTGTGGCTACAAATCGAGTATTTTAGACCGGGTCAGTGTTGCGTTCAAGGATCATGAAAAAAAATGGGATTTAAATGTTTCAACCTGGGAAAGTGAAGATAACGATCACGGGGGGGGTGGTTAATTGACGAACTATGTTCAGGTGTGACACACCTGCACACACCCTCATCTAACGGGCGTGTTCTCGAGCGCGGCTGCTCCGTGTCCACGTTCAGATCCATATCGATCAGTTTGATCAGTTATTGGTGCGGTCGCGTCACTGCGTGGAGCTCCAGCAGCAAATATGTTTGCTTAAGTTTCCCGTCACGTTAGTTTTATGTCATTTTCCCGTCACGTAGGATCATCCTACACGTGTTTTATTCCCCGTGGACGTTTTTAACCGAGCATCTGGGAGTCCGTCCCGCCATGAAGGAGGAGATCGCCGCCGCTGTGTTTTTCGTGGCCCGGTTGGTGAAGAGGTATGGCTGCCTGGACAACGAGGGTCGGGACCGCTTCGCCGCCGCGCTCACCTCCGTCCTGTTCGAGAGCTACAAAAACCACTGGCACCCGAACGCACCATCCAAAGGGCAGGCCTACAGGTGAGCGCGCTGCGGTTTGTCCGCTCCGGCCTGCCGTAGAAACCAGCTGCACCTGTTAGAACAGGATTCTGTTCAATAAACTCAACAGTAATTTAAAATTAATGAACTATAAATACGGAATTACTATAAATTTAATTTTAAAACGCAAAATTAAAACATTTTAGTTTCTTGAAGATCAACTTTTAGTCAACTTTGAATTGAATTGCAAAACGCATGTTTGGTTTAAAGCTGGTTAACTAAATTTAAAGTAAAAAAATAAAAGAATAAATGGGAAAATGTCTTTTTTTGGAAATAAAATCTACATATTTTCTCTTGCTTTACTTTAAATATTAAACGTCTAATTTCTACCAAAAACAATTAAAAGCAGTAGCTACATCCCATCCCTCCAGCGTACACATTACCATGGAAACAAGGAAAGCTCTTCACAGAAATTGTTCAAAAGTGCAGTAAATGATCTACATTAGATGTGTGAACAAGTCAACAAACACCAACCAATCAGAACCAGGACTGTCAACATTTACAAACCAAATAGAAAAAACACACAGCTAAAGCTAACTTTAGCATGTTAGCAGGGTGCTAACTCCGGACTCCAGGTTAGCATTGTGCTATCAGACCTGTCGCTGACGCTGTCTGGTTCCAGGTGTCTCCGTATGAACCGCGTGCGGCTCCAGGACCCGGTTCTCCAGCAGGCCTGTGAACGCAGCTCGGTCCAGTACGAGGACCTGGGGCTCCCCCAGGAGCTGACGCTGTGGGTGGACCCGGGGGACGTGTCCTGCAGGTCAGGAGGTCACAGTCGGTCCTTCTATGCGTTAACCTGAAAGTGGTGCTCAACCCCCTTTGCCCCTCCTCCTCCATCACCTGTGCAGGTACGGCGAACACAGCAGCCCGTTCTGCGTCTCGGCGGTGGGCGGCTGTCGCCGTGGAGATGGGGAGTTTTCCCGCCGCATCCACGACGCCGTGGAGCGCGCCAGCCTCGACATCCCATCGGGAAGCTCTTCGGATGAGGATGAGGAGGGCGGGAGCCACAACAGCTCCATTAGCTCCACCCTCTCCATGCTCTGCCCCAGTCAGGCCCCGCCCCCCAACCCGGAACCCAAAACCATCCCGACCGTCAGCAACCCCAACAGCGTCTACCGGGTAGGTTGAAGTCGTCATCCTGTGTCTTCTGAATGCGTTGGATGCTCCATGCTTAAGCGCAGCGCCACCTGCTGGAGCGGAGGTTGTACCGTAACGTTCTCCTCCTCAGTTCAGCGAGTTTTCTCCCGGCGCTCCTCAGACCTGGCTGAGGGAGAAGAGGAAGGCCTTCGGCGGGGATTCGTTCCCGCCTCACGTCCCCCCTGCTGCAGGCCCGCCCCCCCAGTTCACCGTCCAGAAAGGGTTCAAGTCCTACCGACCCTCGTTCACCTTCGCCGGGCCACGCGTCGACAAATATCACTGGGTCAGCAAGTCCAGATCCTAGCGGTCCATCGACGCGGAACCAGTTGGGACGAGTTGGGACGACGGCCATGATTCTACCTCATTGTGTGTGTGTGTGTGTGTGTGTGTTTGTTTGTGTGTGTGTGTGTGTGTGTGTGTGATGTAGATGTCTTTAAAGGATTAGTTTATTATTCAGAGATGATTTAAAGGAATGCTGTTTAAGTATGTTTTATGAAACATTGAAGTATTTTATAGCAAGTCTCCCTTCTAAATGTTTTTAGATTAAAGTGTGAATAAAGTAACGTTGAACAGTCGTTGAAAAGAAATAAATGCATCCATTTCAGCTCTGCTGGTTCATTTCGTTGTTTCTCAAACGAGCCGGGACTCTGTTGTGTTTGTGAGGGACCAAAACAAGGCTGAGTCTGGTGTAAAATGGGCTGAATGGCTGCGGGTGGTGGTGGTTATACTGGTGGTGTTTTAGTGATTGGTTTGGAGACAATCGGCTAACAGCACTGCCTGTACAGACGCCCCATACGCTGCCATAGTGGGGCATTAAACCGTACTATGGGATGCTATCTGGTCATAGTGAATCAATGTGATGACAAAAAGGATCCTGTAAGCTGATTGGATGGTGATTTTTAATAACATCAACAATGGAAAGGAACTGCAGGGGCGGTTGCTTTGAAATCCTCTGGGGGGCGCTGTGGACAGATTTAGGTTTATTCACAATGAAACTGGTTTAAGGTTTAAATAACTCATGTAAACTAAACTCATTGAATCGTGTTCCTGAATGCGGCAGTATAACTTCTCTAAAATATACGTAGCACAGCAGCTATAGCCAATAAAGACTGAACAGCAAATATTGATTACATAGCGTAAGGCAATCATTAAAAACATCCACTTTTTTTCTGGTGGGATTTAAAAATATCGGAACAGAAACGGATCTGAGACATGATCCTACCGGTTCTGTTTCCAAGAGTCCAACACAAGAGAAACACAACTGTGTGTGTGTGTGTTGGCCTCAAGTCATGTCTTGACTTGCCCCTGTCCAGCTAGAATTATTGTTGCCATGGTGACAGCAATGTGTCATGTGACAAGCACACACACACACACACACTGGAGCCACTATTATTGGATTGATGAAGTCAATGCTGTTACAACAAATTTAAAAAAAAAAAAAAAGCTCTGCTATGACGTCATCACACCATCATCCACCTGGACCAATGATTGTCTCTGATTCAGAGACTCCATCCTCATTAATATCTGACGTCACCTTTAATGGCACCTCAGGAAGACAATTTATTTTACTACAAACAAAAATAAACTTCCACTATTATTTTATTGCTTTATAGTTTTATTATTTTGACTTAGTTGCCGCACAGACAAGCCAAATATAAAAACATAAAACTGAAATAAAAGTACGTTTAGATTCTACACTACTATTGTAAAATGTTCTCTTCTGTTTAAATAAAGTTTACAGATTCAGAATGCCTCCGTTTTTCCTGATAATACAGATAAAACACTCAAAATCAAACATGACGCCCCCAAAAAATTGTTTCCAGCTGTTTTATAACAAAATCCTACAAAAATACAAAAAAGACCAACGAAGAAGAATCTACTTCCCCACTGCGGATGTAGTTCTAAACTATAACTATTGTTAAATTTAACATGAAAATAAACACATATATCAGAAAAGTAATGATTTTTCATTTTAATAATGGATAAACAAGTATTTTATTTTATTCACAACACATTTGAAGTCGTCAGAGGACGTAAACCGGAAGAGCGTGTGCGTGTCGTATTTCTAGGCCACAGTTGCGCCAACTGATTAACCAATCAGCTGTCAGCTACATTCGGTTCTGTGAGCCTCTTATCCAATCACAGCCCCTTTTATTCAGACGTGTCGAAGTCGTCGGTCACATCCGGTCGTATATAGCTTGCCACGAGTTAGCGGCGAATTTGGAGAGTGTCCATTTTGAGCAGAGAGTCTGCGCCTGAATTAATTATTCCGCTGAAAGTAAGAGTTCTGTTTGTTAAAGAAATCACGTTAACGTCAAAATATTAAATTAACACCGCGATAGTTTCCACGGTAACGTTCCCCGAGGCGCGGGCCTTTGTCGTGGGTTTTGTTTTCGTGTTAGCAGGATGTTCGGCTAGCTTTCCGCTAGCCGCAGCGCCGCTAAACACTTTAATGTCGTTACTGCGCTAAACGAACGGACTGGATGTCGGCGGCGGTTTCGGTTGAGTCGTTTAACAACCGGAAGTTTGTTGTTTATTTCCTTTGTAGCGCCAACTTTGATCTGAAAGGAGACTTGGTTCAAGCTAAGCTAGCTAGCTGGCTAACCGGGCCTTTTCTCTTTAACAAGCGGCAACGAATCAACGCGCGGTCCGCTGAAACACCGATCACCGGTCGGTTCTGTTGCGTTTGTTGAATCTTTTTGTCGTGTTGAGAAAGGTTTTGACACAAACATGATGATAAATGTGTGACTGCAGAAATGTTAAGTATGATGGGATAAATCTGCTAACATTAGCTTGCAGCCCTGTAGGAAAGTCGCCGTGCGGCGTTCAGGAACACCCGGTAAATATGATAATCGCAACGCGCCGGTTTCTTGCTTTTAAAGTTGGTCGGAGATCCAGTTGTCAGTTTCAGCTTCTACCGGAACCGCGATCCGGATAAATGGGGCTCCGAACCAGCAGCTTGTTGTTAAAGCTCCATGTTTATTGTGTTCCTGCTGGTTTCTGGCGGGTTTTTCAAGCAGTGTTGACATCATAGTCGGCTTTACTCGGTTTCCTCTCCTGGCCTTAATAACTTCATTCATACATACTCTGCTTTGTTTGTTTACAAATAAACATATGATATGTGTCTTAATATATGTATAATCTATGTCTCAGTCTCTTAGAGCCCACTCCCACGATGGCAGACGCCGAGACTCTTTTCATGGAGACATCCGACCAGAATGGCGACGAGGACCAGAACGGGGCCGAGCAGGAGCTGATGGTGGGGGAGGACAGTCAGGACAACGGCACGGATGGAGGCAAGATTGATGCCAGCAAAGGAGAGGAGGATGCTGGGTGAGTGGATGGATAATCTGTTGACCCGCTGGTGATGGAGCTTCAAACGCGGATCACAGCGAGGACGGACGAGATGAGGACAATAGCTCTGGAACTGGATTTTGTTACTCGAGATATTTACACAGAAAAATTTTAATTGTTGATTATTGTTTTTTTCAGAGCAGTTCCAGTTAAATAACACCACTGTCCCCATTGATTTGTTGAAGTCAAGCTAACATGCAGCAGCTCTGTTTTGTACTTGGACAAACAAATGGATTGTTAACTTAAAAGCTCAGTCATGTGGCTGTCGGCGTGTGTTTTCCATCATCAGGAGAACGTCTGCCAAAAATCCATATTCTGATATCGACTCATCGCCACATATGTTTTGTATTAGTCGTCTATTTGGATCAAACGTAAACTGAATATCAAACATCCACTTTCTGTCTCCAGCATGAAACTGCTTTTAATGAACCATCATTATTTACAATTTGAAGCGTTTCAGGTATGTGCTAGCTAAAGTAAAGAAGATTAAGATTAGAGTTCATTTGTTCAAATGAATTGTTCTTATCAACAAACATTTGTTTACCTGTGGAGCATAAAGAGCAGCTGAGTAAAATAAAGAAAAGACACAAAAATAAAAACTTCAGGTTTATTTTTTACGTTTTTCTATCAAACGTAGCAACAATGAGGTTGAAACCTGTAACTAAGGAATTACTATTATTAACTGGGAAAACAAGTGAAATGTGTGCTAAAGGCAGCTACTGAATCAAATCGTCAGTAAGTAGTAGTAAGTTAGCTCATTTTAAGTTAATATTAGCAGATAAATAGCGAGTTAGCTTACAAGTCATTGATTTTATTTATCGAGGCAGCCCTACTAAGTTGTCTGTACAAAACAGACGGCTTAGGGCATTTTAGCATCTTCCTCGGCGCGTCATTTGTTCCCCCGTCTGTCTCGACTTACAGTCCATAATTTGTGCTATGTGTTCTTTGTCTGGAAGCTTTAATTTCTAGGTTTCCTTCCTCGTTTGCAGGAAGATGTTTGTGGGGGGTCTCAGCTGGGACACGAGTAAAAAAGACCTGAAGGACTACTTCACCAAATTTGGCGAGGTGTCGGACTGCACCATCAAGATGGATTCCAACACGGGCCGGTCCCGAGGCTTCGGCTTCGTCCTCTTCAAAGACTCGAGCAGCGTGGATAAGGTGCGTCTCTACCCTCTTCATCATCATCATCATCATCGGGGGGGTCCCGTCCCCTGACAGGCTAACCGTGAGCCGTGTGTCCTCAGGTACTGCAGCAGAAGGAACACAGACTGGACGGACGCCCAATCGACCCCAAGAGGGCGATGGCGATGAAGAAGGAGCCCGTCAAGAAGATCTTCGTCGGGGGGCTGAACCCCGACGCCACAGAGGATGCCATCAGGGAATATTTCGGGACCTTCGGAGAGGTGAGCGGCGCTCGGATTTAAACCCGGTTCAGTGGGTGTGAATCTGGTTCAGCTCAGACGCGTGAAGGAACTTCCTGTTTCCTCTTCCTCCCCCAGATCGAAACCATCGAGCTTCCCATCGACCCAAAGTCGAAGAAGAGGAGGGGCTTCATCTTCATCACGTACAAAGACGAAGCCTGCGTCAAGAAATGTCTGGAGAAGAAATACCACAACATCGAGGGCGGCCGGGTATGCTGGCTTTTAATTTGGGGGGATTTCTGGTCCGGCTGCTGTGACCTTTGACCCCCTGTGAACCCTAAACCTTCCATGCCCCCCCCCTACAGTGTGAGCTGAAGATCGCCCAGCCCAAGGAGGTGTACCAGCAGCAGCAGCAGCAGTATGGCGGCCGCAGCGGCGGCGGCGGCTACGGCGGGCGGGGAAGCCGGGGGCGCGGCGGTAAGGAGGTGTTTGCATATGAGGTGGTTTGTATAATCGAAACCCCGCCCCCCTCCCCTGACACGTGGGCTCTGATTGGTCGTCGCAGGTCAGGGCCAGAGCTGGAACCAGGGCTACGGGGGCAACTGGAACCAGGGATACGGCAGCCAGGGCGGCTACGGATACGGAGGATACGGCGGCTACAGCGGATACGGCGGCTACGACTACGCCTCTAGTTACTATGGTTACGGCCCTGGCTACGATTACAGTAAGTCGATTTGGTGACATCGTAGGCGATCCACGTTTAATGTGGCGTCAAACTGGCAACCCGTCCTTCCTCTCCGCCCCACAGACCAGGGTAACGCCAACTACGGGAAGACCCCGAGACGGGGGGCCCACCAGGCCAACTACAAGCCCTACTGATCACCTGGCGATTACAGGTAAGCCACGATGCGTTCAGGGTCGCGGCAAACCGGGGTCGGCGTTAACTGAGCGTGACGCCTGTCCCCCCGCCCCCCCTCCACAGGACTCCAGCGATCCAGCGAGACGCCGGCCGGACGGACCCCGACGACTCCACCTCTTTTACAACAGAAGACCATTTGTACAGAAAACAACGGAAATGTAACTTCCTTTTTTTTTTTTTTTTATCCTTTCATTTTTAGGTTTTATTTCCCCTTCGGTGTTTGTTTTTGTTTTGTTTTCTTTCCCTCCACATTTCCACCAACGGAAGTGTAATTTTTACTGTACTTTTTGGTACCTGTTTTGATTCTATTGTATTGTAAGGCTTGTATTTTACATGTGTGCTGGCTTTACAGGTTGAAAATCTTGGCGCTGTAAAGAAGCTTTTTTGACAAATAAAAACTGTTTTCAGTAACTTTTTTCGTTCTGTTGTTTCCAGTCGGGGGGTCGAAAAGATTTGAGTTTTTAAAATTTTGTTTCTAAATATTTTCTTTTTTTAAGTTGTACAAATGGAAATGTAAAATTTCAAGCTGAGACGTTTTTTTTTTAAATTTCACCTGTTTGTTTTTGACGTGTGGGATGTGACGGGGGAAAGGAATCCCGCCTCAAACAAATGAAATTCTGCCAATTTTACTTTTTAAGAATTAAGTTTGGATGTTTGTGGAGTTTTGGTTTTAGAAAGATAAATGTAAATTTTTTTCAGCTAGTGTCTGGAAGCAAAGTAGTAATAAACATTCTCATTGGTAATCTGTGTATTTCTAATATTTAATGTTTTAATGATGGAAAACGACGATTTTTGTTGATTTTCACTTTTTTAAAAAGCACATTTTAAAAATGACATTTTACTTTGGTTAATGGTTCTGGTTTAAGGAACATCTGCCAGACCCAAGGTCCTTCTGCAGAAATTCCCCCACAACATCAACCTGCCTCCTTCCCATAGTGCATCTCGGTCACACGTGTTGCCCAGGTAAACGATGCACGTGGACGTCCACGTCATGCAACAGAAAAAGACTCCTCAGGTTCTCCAGTTCTGAGACTCAAACGGTGTTGCTCCTTCAGGCAGAGTCACCTCTGTTCTGCTGACTTTATCATTAATGTTCCGACTTGTGAAAGTTGTTAAAATATTTAAAACCCGTTTATTCGTGTTTTAAAGAGTCAAATGTTTACACGTGTAATATCAGTAGCAGGTACATATAGTAGGTCTCACCGTTTCTGGAGACCGTTTCCGTAGTGTAGTGGTTATCACGTTCGCCTCACACGCGCAAGGTCCCCGGTTCGAAACCGGGCGGAAACATTATGACGTGTCAGACACGAGACATGAAAGTTTATCTTATTTACATTTTACAAAACAATACTAATAACCGATAATTCAAAGAAATTCTCATGAGCGGAAACCACGTTCCTGACACCCGTTGTCACCAGCAGCAGCGTCAATGCACTGGCGCGTTTCCGTAGTGTAGAGGTTATCACGTTCTCCTCACACGCGAAAGGTCCCCGGTTCGAAACCGGCACATCACATTGTGATGTTAAAAACATGAATGTTAACTTAAGTAGAGTTTGAAACCAAAACTAACAACTTCCAGAAGCTCCACAGTAAACAACCATATGTGTCAGCCTTTATATAGAGGAGCAGCCTCGAACATGTCAGCAGGTTTCCGTAGTGTAGTGGTTATCACGTTCGCCTAACACGCGAAAGGTCCCCGGTTCGAAACCGGGCGGAAACATCGTGTCGTTTTGGACACGACCCGTTAATGTTTTTATAACCTACACTTTGGAAACCAAAACTGGCATCCTATATATAGACTAATAATAGATTGATTATTAGAGGTGAATTGATACACATTTATTTATCCATAGACTCAGTATGGCTGTGATGGGCTTCGTGAACCACCAGAGGGCGCACTGGGGTAACCCACAGGCCACTTGGTAGTCATTTCGTCATGTCCACAATTGGACAAGGAAACTCGATGTATTGATCAGTGGTTAATGAAAGGATGAAGAAATCAGGCTTTGACGTCTTCTTGTTGGGTTTTTTAGTCTGTTGGTTGTCAGAAGGTAAAATTATTGGATGGAGGGTTTGCCAAAGACACTTAGGTTGGAGACTTGATCGGGAAGGAACACGTGAAGTTGGGTAACCCCTCCAGGGGGTGAACACCTGGGGGTTGAGAAATGTAGATCTGTTGATGGGACGGGTTTGAATTGGTATTAAAGCCCAAATTTACGACTGTAAGTGTTACACGTTCAAAATCTGCTCTCAATACTGGTGTGTATTAAAGATAAACGATTCTTCAGCCTGTGCTAATAATACGTCCAAGAATTATCAACTCTGATGAACCAGGTGAGGCTAGAAAAGTAGACGTCACAACAGACCGGTACGAGGCCAGAGTCCACCAACACTGTCTGCTATGAAAGCTTCCATCCTTTCCTTGACTTCAATTCAGTTTCAACTGTTGACTGCTTTGGTATTCTGACCTGGAAAAGTGTCAGCTGATAGCTCCACCCACTTCATCACCTGATTCCGATCACCTGCCAATTCAAACGCTGCTCATCAGCAGTCAAACCAAGTCTTTGCTTTATTGTTCTTCACCCGTCAATACCAGACTTTCCAGCATTCACCTCCAGACTGATCTGTTGTCGTCTTCTCCTGATCCTGACCTTCCTTACCTGCTGGTTCCTGTTCCCCTGAAGGACTAGAGAAGTCTTTACCAGTTGTTCCGTTTGGATCCCACCGTCCCGTTACAGTATGTTCACACATACTTGGACAACAAGCTGACTGGAAATGAAGTTATAGAGAGTGTGTTCTTGTTCCAGGTTGGTGGTCTGAACATGTGTCTGTTGGCAGTTATGTGGAGGGTGGTAACTTTGGTTGCCTTGGTTACCCTCATCATGACCAGTGGTAAGTCCAGGAGTTGATCAGCCAGTGTTCAAACAGCTGTTAAACATGATTAATTTCTGATTTTTCTGTGTCTCTTTAGTCCAAAGCCGACCCCCTCCCCATGCGTGAGTATTTTACTGTCAGAATAAATGTCAGGGTTGAGGAGACCAAAACTCTCATGAGGAAACATGAGGAAATTTCAAACATTAGTTTCAGGTCATGTCCACACGTAGCCGGGTATTTTCCAACACATAAACGCTCCATGTTGACACTTGAATATTTGTTCTTCTGTTTTTTTCCTTATTGGAGTCATAAAGACGTGTCCTCAGTCGGGGGTCATCAACCCGCGGCTCTGGAGCCACATGTGGCTCCTTCATCCTTACGCGGTGGCTCCGTGTAGCATAAGGGGGGGGGGGTAAATATCCAATTGAAATCTGTTAAATTTGGGTTTGTTCATTTTCTGTTGTAATTTTAAATTGGAAAATTATTGTGATCATAAAACATTAAAATAAAATTAGATTAATTTTTTTTCATTGCTCAAAATATGCATCGCATTGGCTGAAAACTGGTAGGAGCAGAATTCCCATGAACCAGGGAAAATAAACATGTATGCAAATGATTTTTAAATATTTATTTTCATTGTTCAGTGAAATAGAACTTTGTCTTCTATTTATTTTTGAAATAAATTGAAATAAAGTGACCTGAATAAACTGTATTTTTTGTTTTCTACGTGGATAATTTGTTCTTTTGAAGTCATTTGACTTCAACTTGGTGTGTTTGCAGTTATTATGTTAAGAAAATCCAAATGTGTTCATTACTTAAATAAGTTTTAATTTTCTCTGGAGCGCTTCATGGATGTCATCAGCAACACACTATAGTTGTTTATACTAAATGTTAAATTAAAACACACTATACACAGCCCCCCCCCCCCCAGTGTTGTTGCTCTCCACCCCCCCATCAGCCCAACTCCGTTCACCTGTCTCCACAGCTGCAGCTCATCCTAATCAGACCTACATATCAGCCCCTCCTGCAGGCTCAGCCTTTGTCTCGTCGCTGGAGACTCGTCCTCCTCTCCACTTCCTGCTCTTGGTTTATTTCTCTGTTCTGTTCACTTCAGAGCTCAAAACGTTTCCCAGTGTTTTCTCTTCTGATCCAAGCGGCTCTCTGAGTGTTGATGGCTGCCTCATCCCTGATTTAAGTGTTCTGACTCCAGGACAGAAAATCACATTTCAGACTGAAGCATTTTATTCTTAAAACTGATTTCAGAGACAAGAACGTAATAATTAGAAACTGATCAATAAATGAAACTGAAATCTTCAGTTTTTACATCCTATAAGTCGCGTAATGAAGTTGAAGCAGTTTCTATTTCTGACATGTGTTGAAGAAGTTATGTTACAATTATTAAACTTCAGATAAAACATCAGTGAAGACAGAAGATGAACAAAAAGAACTTGTGAAACAGCAGAAGCAGAGCTGAGCAAATATGAAGCAGAGCAAGTTTCAGATACTGAGTTCATGTTTACTCTGATCTCAACAAATTGTTTGAACATTTTACGTTCTGATCGAAATACATGACTGAGGAATTCATGAAGGGCTTGTAAAATGTAAAAATAATACATCTGAGCGTCTTTTAAAGTGTATTTTTTTATTTGAATTGAATAGATGGAAGTCTTCCACCAGTATTGACTACTATGGAGGCTTCTTGAATGGTGTCAGTCAAGGTCAGAGTGGAGACTTAGATGGAGGTGGCATTGGAAGTGGAAGAGGAGGAGGAGGAGGAGGAAGAAGAGGAGGAGGTGGAGGAGGACATGGAGGAGGAGGAGGTGGAGGAGGTGGATATGGAGGAGGAAGTGGATATAGAAGAAGAGGTGGAGGAGGAGGTGGATTTGGAGGAGGAGGAGGAGGAAGAAGAGGAAGAGGAGGAGGAAGAAGAGGAGGAGGAGGTGGAGGTGGAGGCCGGTCCTGAGACCTCTGAGCTACTGGTTGGCCCCACAGGAGGTGACGGTGTCATGGAGACATTTTTCACCATCATGACACCCTGTTGGTCTTTGTTCCTCAAACTTCCTCTCAGACTGCTCTGGTGCTCTGATTGGTAGTTTCTCTTGGTACAAGATGAATAAATAACATCCAAAAGACTGTTGGACTCTTGTCATCCATTAACTACCAATAGATTGTTTCCTTTATTAAATCTCCATCACATGAAGAACTGGAATAACAAACAAACAGTCGTCAGAGAGTTCATGAAAATGATCTCGAAAGAACTCTGAGAGCTTCTGGACTTCATCTCTGATGACGCTGGTCTGGATGGAGGTTTCTCCACAGAAGGAAGCAGCACATTGATGCCATTGGGTCAGAGATTCATCATTGTATATTATTATATTCCCCAAAAGTCCGTCTCTGTCTTTAATCTGTTATGCACCAGAAGGTTTCCATATTCTATCACTTGTTTGCTCCACAGAGGGATCTCTGTCATTCATCTTAGCCTCCTGCCTCATATTGTATGTAGGAACCATGAAGAACGATGAACTTGTTGGGGACACCATTCTGATTGAGCGTTGGTCATTCTGAGATGATATCTTTACAGGAAGTTTAGAGGAAATGGATTTCCTGTTTAAAATGACTCAAAAACATCCAACTAGACGTCACATTTGTCCAAAAGAAAAGGACAGAAATCATGAACCAAGCTGAGAGAAAATCAGAGAAGTAATTGGACAGATAGATACTTTATTAATCCTGGAGATTTTGTATATCCTCTGCTCACAGACATAAATGCACATAGATAAATACTAGATAAATACACAAGAGGAAAACACTGACAATACAGGACTGGACATATACTACACAACAAGTCTAAAGAAAGACTCAACTAAGGAGAACGGTTCAAACAAACAACTAGAAAGTACAAAGGGTATAACAGAACAGACAGCAGGAGGTCCACTTGGGGGACAACTCCCAGGTACTTGTAGTTTCCCACCACCTCCTTCACCCAGTTCAGCAGCACAGACCCAAAGGATTCTGGGAGAAACCTGCTCTGGTCCAACCACCTTCTGAGATCGAAGTGTTGACGTCACCTGGTCTGCAGTGAAGATGGTGTTGGTGGAGGTGGTAGCAGGTAGTTCTGGTGGGGCAGTGCAGTAGAAGGGTTAACACCACCCCAGTCAGCCAATCCAGAGGTGCTGTCCCTGACTGCTATGGGATGTTCTAGAGACGCTTCAACCAAGACAACCCCTGCACTTCCAGAGACTTGAGGTACTCAGGTCCAATCTGATCCACCCCCGGTGTTCTGCCACTGAGGAACCCGGTAAACACCTTGGTGACTTCTGCTCGAGTGATGGACAAGTCCACCTCAGCCTCTGCTTCAGCCATGGAAGACATGATGATGGGATGGAGGAGATCCTCGATGTATTCCTTCCACTACCCAACAATATCCTCAGTCGAGGTCAGCAATACGAGTTTCTGCCTCCAAAACCACTCGTGTCCCAGAATACCTGTGAGCTGCCTCCGGAGTCCCAAGATACAACAAGACTGAACAAGATTCTGTTTTCAGCTTAAAGGAATCTCCTACTTCCAGCACCCAATGGGGACTGTTGAACCTGTGGTACTTTTCCACTCATGTCGTCACAGTTCTGATCGCTCCACCCACTTCATCATCTGATTCCAATCACCTGCCAACTCAAACGCTGCTCATCAACAGTCAAACCACCCGTCAATACCAGACACTCCAGCATTCACCTCCAGACTGATCTGTTGTCGTCTTCTCCTGATCCTGACCTTCCTTACCTGCTGGTTCCTGTTCCCCTGAAGGACTAGAGAAGTCTTTACCAGTTGTTCCGTTTGGATCCCACCGTCCCGTTACAGTATGTTCACACATACTTGGACAACAAGCTGACTGGAAATGAAGTTATAGAGAGTGTGTTCTTGTTCCAGGTTGGTGGTCTGAACATGCGTCTGTTGGCAGTTATGTGGAGGGTGGTAACTTTGGTTGCCTTGGTTACCCTCATCATGACCAGTGGTAAGTCCAGGAGTTGATCAGCCAGTGTTCAAACAGCTGTTAAACATGATTAATTTCTGATTTTTCTGTGTCTCTTTAGTCCAAAGCCGACCCCCTCCCCATGCGTGAGTATTTTACTGTCAGAATAAATGTCAGGGTTGAGGAGACCAAAACTCTCATGAAGAAACATGAGGAAATTTCAAACATTAGTTTCAGGTCATGTCCACACGTAGCCCGGTATTTTCCAACACATAAACGCTCCATGTTGACACTTGAATATTTGTTCTTCTGTTTTTTTCCTTATTGGAGTCATAAAGACGTGTCCTCAGTCGGGGGTCATCAACCCGCGGCTCTGGAGCCACATGTGGCTCCTTCATCCTTACGCGGTGGCTCCGTGTAGCATAAGGGAGGGGGGCGTAAATGTCCAATTGAAATCTGTTAAATTTGGGTTTGTTCATTTTCTGTTGTAATTTTAAATTGGAAAATTATTGTGATCATAAAACATTAAAATAAAATTAGATTAATTTTTTTTCATTGCTCAAAATATGCATCGCATTGGCTGAAAACTGGTAGGAGCAGAATTCCCATGAACCAGGTAAAATAAACATGTATGCAAATGATTTTTAAATATTTATTTTCATTGTTCAGTGAAATAGAACTTTGTCTTCTATTTATTTTTGAAATAAATTGAAATAAAGTGACCTGAATTTTTGAAATTCAGGTCACTCCAAAAACTCCAAGGTGTGTGTGTGTGCGCACCTTGGAGTTTTATATATGCATATATGTAATATATATGCATATATACAGTATATAAGGAGTATAAACTGTATTTTTTGTTTTCTACGTGGATAATTTGTTCTTTTGAAGTCATTTGACTTCAACTTGGTGTGTTTGAAGTTATTATGTTAAGAAAATCCAAATGTGTTCATTACTTAAATAAGTTTTAATTTTCTCTGGAGCGCTTCATGGATGTCATCAGCAACACACTATAGTTGTTTATACTAAATGTTAAATTAAAACACACTATACACAGCCCCCCCCCCCTCAGTGTTTTTGCTCTCCACCCCCCCATCAGCCCAACTCCGTTCACCTGTCTCCACAGCTGCAGCTCATCCTAATCAGACCTACATATCAGCCCCTCCTGCAGGCTCAGCCTTTGTCTCGTCGCTGGAGACTCGTCCTCCTCTCCACTTCCTGCTCTTGGTTTATTTCTCTGTTCTGTTCACTTCAGAGCTCAAAACGTTTCCCAGTGTTTTCTCTTCTGATCCAAGCGGCTCTTTGAGTGTTGATGGCTGCCTCATCCCTGATTTAAGTGTTCTGACTCCAGGACAGAAAAATCACATTTCAGACTGAAGCATTTTATTCTTAAAACTGATTTCAGAGACAAGAACGTAATAATTAGAAACTGATCAATAAATGAAACTGAAATCTTCAGTTTTTACATCCTATAAGTCGTGTAACGAAGTTGAAGCGGTTTCTATTTCTGAAATGTGTTGAAGAAGTTATGTTACAATTATTAAACTTCAGATAAAACATCAGTGAAGACAGAAGATGAACAAAAAGAACTTGTGAAACAGCAGAAGCAGAGCTGAGCAAATATGAAGCAGAGCAAGTTTCAGATACTGAGTTCATGTTTACTCTGATCTAAACAAATTGTTTGAACATTTTACGTTCTGATCGAAATACATGACTGAGGAATTCATGAATGGCTTGTAAAATGTAAAAATAATACATCTGAGCGTCTTTTAAAGTGTATTTTTTTATTTGAATTGAATAGATGGAAGTCTTCCACCAGTATTGACTACTATGGAGGCTTCTTGAATGGTGTCAGTCAAGGTCAGAGTGGAGACTTAGATGAAGGTGGCATTGGAAGTGGAAGAGGAGGAGGAGGAGGAGGAGAAGGACATGGAAGAGGAGGAGGTAGATGTGGAATAGGAGGAGGTGGTGGAGGTGGATTTGGAGGAGGTGGAGGTGGATTTGGAGGAGGAGGAGGTGGATATGGATATGGAAGAGGAGGAGGAGGAAGAAGAGGAAGAGGAGGAGGAAGAAGAGGAGGAGGAGGAGGAGGTGGAGGCCGGTCCTGAGACCTCTGAGCTACTGGTTGGCCCGACAGGAGGTGACGATGTCATGGAGACATTTTTCACCATCATGACACCCTGTTGGTCTTCGTTCTTCAAACTTCCTCTCAGACTGCTCTGGTGCTCTGATTGGTAGTTTCTCTTGGTACAAGATGAATAAATAACATCCAAAAGACTGTTGGACTCTTGTCATCCATTAACTACCAATAGATTGTTTCCTTTATTAAATCTCCATCACATGAAGAACTGGAATAACAAACAAACAGTCGTCAGAGAGTTCATGAAAATGATCTCGAAAGAACTCTGAGAGCTTCTGGACTTCATCTCTGATGACGCTGGTCTGGATGGAGGTTTCTCCACAGAAGGAAGCAGCACATTGATCCCATTGGGTCAGAGAATCATCATTGTATATTATTATATTCCCCAAAAGTCCGTCCCTGTCTTTAATCTGTTATGCACCAGAAGGTTTCCATATTCTATCACTTATTTCCTCCACAGAGGGATCTCTGTCATTCATCTTAGCCTCCTGCCTCATATTGTATGTAGGAACCATGAAGAACAATGAACTTGTTGGGGACACTCGTCTGATTGAGGGTTGGTCATTCTGAGATGATATCTTTACAGGAAGTTTAGAGGAAATGGATTTCCTGTTTAAAATGACTCAAAAAGCCTTAACTCCAAAAGGAGTTAATGAAATGATCTCTAAAGAACTGTGAGAGCTTCTGGACTTCATCTCTGATGACGCTGGTCTGGATGGAGGTTTCTCCACAGAAGAAAGCAGCACATTGATCCCATTGAGTCAAAGAGTCCTCATCTTATATTCTTATATTCCCCAAAAGTCCCGTCTCTATCTTTAATCTGTTATGGACCAGAGGGTACATAACAGGTTCAATCACTATTTTGCTCCATATATTTATGTCATTCATCTTGGCCTCCTGCCTCATATTGTATGTAGGAACCATGAAGAACGATGAACTTGTTGGGGACACCATTCTGATTGAGGGTTGGTCATTCTGAGATAATATCTTTACAGGAAGTTTAGAGGAAATGGATTTCCTGTTTAAAATGACTTAAAAAATATCCAACTAGACGTCACATTTGTCCAAAAGGAAAGGACAGAAATCATGAACCAAGCTGAGAGAAAATCAGAGAAGTAATTGGACAGATAGATAGAAACCTGCTCTGGTCCAACCACCTTCTGAGATCGAAGTGTTGACGTCACCTGGTCTGCAGTGAAGATGGTGTTGGTGGAGGTGGTAGCAGGTAGTTCTGGTGGGGCAGTGCAGTAGAAGGGTTAACACCACCCCAGTCTGCCAATCCAGAGGTGCTGTCCCTGACTGCTATGGGATGTTCTAGAGACGCTTCAACCAAGACAATCCCTGCACTTTCAGAGACTTGAGGTACTCAGGAAAATCTGATCCACCCCCGGTGTTCTGCCACTGAGGAACCTGGTAAACACCTTGGTGACTTCTGCTCGAGTGATGGACAAGTCCACCTCAGCCTCTGCTTCAGCCATGGAAGACATGATGATGGGATGGAGGAGATCCTCAATGTATTCCTTCCACTACCCAACAATATCCTCAGTCGAGGTCAGCGATACGAGTTTCTGCCTCCAAAACCACTCGTGTCCCAGAATACCTGTGAGCTGCCTCCGGAGTCCCAAGATACAACAAGACTGAACAAGATTCTGTTTTCAGCTTGAAGGAATCCCCTACTTCCAGCACCCAATGGGGACTGTTGAACCTGTGGTACTTTTCCACTCATGTCGTCACAGTTCTGATCGCTCCACCCACTTTATCATCTGATTCCAATCACCTGCCAACTCAAACGCTGCTCATCAACAGTCAAACCGCCCATCAATACCAGACACTCCAGCATTCACCTCCAGACTGATCTGTTGTCGTCTTCTCCTGATCCTGACCTTCCTTACCTGCTGGTTCCTGTTCCCCTGAAGGACTAGAGAAGTCTTTACCAGTTGTTCCATTAGGATCCCACCGTCCCGTTACAGTATGTTCACACATACTTGGACAACAAGCTGACTGGAAATGAAGTTATAGAGAGTGTGTTCTTGTTCCAGGTTGGTGGTCTGAACATGCGTCTGTTGGCAGTTATGTGGAGGGTGGTAACTTTGGTTGCCTTGGTTACCCTCATCATGACCAGTGGTAAGTCCAAGAGTTGATCAACCAGTGTTCAAACAGCTGTGTGTGGAGTCAGACATGAAGTATAAGTTGTGTAAAAGTTTAAGCTCTTACTGGTTTTTATTTTTCTGTGTCTCTTCAGTCCAAAGCCAGCACCATCGCTATGAGTGAGTATTCTACTGTTAACATAACTGTCGTACGTATCCTCAGACACACAGACTGTGTGTTCATCTATTCTAGAAACAGATCAAGACAAAGACGTCAGATTTCACATAATCACAAGGGACATTCAGTGTTAAACATGAGAAAATTCAGACCCATAAAGGTCAGCCAGGGGTCGTCGTCCCATGGCTCTGGAGCCATAAAATGTAAATATCCACTTGAAGTGTTTTTTTAGTTGTGTTTGATCATTTTTCTAATTGTAATTGTACATTGTAACCTCATTGTGATCTCAAGACATCAGCATAATCTCTAGACTATTGAGAGCACCTAGAAGCCGCAGGCGTCGAGGTGACGTAACCACTGCAGGACTTTTAAACATTTTAGCACCATTTTTTCCCCAACAGTGTCTGTAACACAGTGATACCAACCTTATGTGCAGCAACTTTCCCACTTCAACAACCAGATCGATTGTCTTTAACTTAAAAACTGCATCATGTCTCTTTCTTCATGTTTTCCATCATAAGGGGTGTGAATGATGTCCAAAATATCTGTTCAAAACACAATCAGACTACAGAAGGCTCTTCTTCTTCCTCCTGTCTCACACAGATGGGTGAAGAGGAAAAAACTAGCAGCTTATAGTCCGGAAAATTCAATAATATAAAATAAAATGTTATTATTCTTTGTGGATCAAACTGTGCATCAAACTCACTGAAAACCAGCAGGAGCAGAATTCCCATTAACCAGCAAAATAAACTAATAATTTTCAAATATTTATTCTTCATTGTTCATTAAAATAGTGCTTTGTTTTCAATTATTTTCTTAAATTCAGGTCAAGGTTCTCCCACACGCTCCAAAAGCCCACAGGTTATATGAGGATGACGACTCGCTGTGTTTTTTGTTTGCTCCGTGGATAATTTAAGTTCATCTTTTTGATTCATTTGAATCTTCAACACAATGTGTTTCATTGTTATTTTAAATTTTCCACATTCCCTCAGTGTTTTTGCTCTCCACCCCCCCATCAGCCCAACTCCGTTCACCTGTCTCCACAGCTGCAGCTCATCCTAACCAGACCTACATATCAGCCCCTCCTGCAGGCTCAGCCTTTGTCTCCTTGTTGGAGACTCGTCCTCCTCTCCACTTCCTGCTCTTGGTTTATTTCTCTGGTGTCCAAAACACAGTTCTGTTCACTTTACTGTGGAAACCAGGTCCAAACGGCTCTGAGTGTTAATGGTTGTCGACCCCTGATTTCAGTGTTCTGACATGATTTAACTTGTCTTTTCAGAATCGATTAGCTTCTAATGACCAGAACAGAAAAGTCATATTTCAGACTGAAGCATTTGAACTCTTATAACTGATTTCACGTCCGCACAAAAGTGACAAGAGTACCTCTAATGACAAGAATGTAATAATTAGAAACTGATCAGTGTGTTGATAAATGAATAGATGAAATTAAAATCAGTTTTTATATTCTATAATGGAGTTGCAGCAGTTACCATTTTTAAAATGTTTTGAAGAAATTATGTTAGTCATTAAACTTTATATAAAACATCAGAAAAGACGAACAAAAAACAACTTGTGGAATAACAGAAGTGAATCAGAATTGAGTAAATATGGAGCAGAACAAGTTTCAGACACTGAGTTCATGTTAATGTTCTTATAAAATCATGAAGGGTTTTTAAATGGTAAAGATAGAAATATAACTGCCTTTTAACATGTAATTCTTTTTATTTGATTTCTAAAGAGTGCGCTCCACCGTTGGCAGATACCGCGGACTTAGAGGCTCTGAGGGAGACGTTCGTCGACGTGGCAGTGGAGACTGTGGAGGTGGAGATTGTAGATACGGAGGCTACGAAACACGTGGACGCTAAGGCCATAATAGAAGTGGAGGTGGAAGCAGCTCCTGAGACCGATGAGCTGCTGGATCGTTCAGCATCATCATTCAAACTTCATCTCAGACTGCTCTGGTGCTCTGACTTGTAGTTCCTCTTGGTAGAAGATGAATAAATAGCATTCAAAAGACCGTTGGACTCTTGTCATCCATTAACTACCAATAGATGGTTTCCTCTATTAATTTCCACCACATGAAAAACTGGAACAACAACAAAGAACAGACATCAAGGAGTTAATGAAATGATCTCTAAAGAACTCTGAGAGCTTCTGGACTTCATCTCTGATGACGCTGGTCTGGATGGAGGTTTCTCCACAGAAGAAAGCAGCACATTGATCCCATTGGGTCAGAGATTCATCATTGTATATTATTATATTCCCCAAAAGTCCGTCTCTGTCTTTAATCTGTTATGCACCAGAAGGTTTCCATATTCTATCACTTGTTTGCTCCATAGAGGGATCTCTGTCATTCATCTTAGCCTCCTGCCTCATATTGTATGTAGGAACCATGAAGAACGATGAACTTGTTGGGGACACCATTCTGATTGAGGGTTGGTCATTCTGAGATGATATCTTTACAGGAAGTTTAGAGGAAATGGATTTCCTGTTTAAAATGACTCAAAAACATCCAACTAGACGTCACATTTGTCCAAAAGAAAAGGACAGAAATCATGAACCAACCTGAGAGAAAATCAGAGAAGTAATTGGACAGATAGATACTTTATTAATCCTGGAGGAGATTTTGTATATCCTCTGCTCACAGACATAAATGCACATAGATAAATACTAGATAAATACACAAGAGGAAAACACTGACAATACAGGACTGGACATATACTACACAACAAGTCTAAAGAAAGACTCAACTAAGGAGAACGGTTCAAACAAACAACTAGAAAGTACAAAGGGTATAACAGAACAGACAGCAGGAGGTCCACTTGGGGGACAACTCCCAGGTACTTGTAGTTTCCCACCACCTCCTTCACCCAGTTCAGCAGCACAGACCCAAAGGATTCTGGGAGAAACCTGCTCTGGTCCAACCACCTTCTGAGATCAAAGTGTTGAAGTCACCTGGTCTGCAGTGAAGATGGTGTTGGTGGAGGTGGTAGCAGGTAGTTCTGGTGGGGCAGTGCAGTAGAAGGGTTAACACCACCCCAGTCAGCCAATCCAGAGGTGCTGTCCCTGACTGCTATGGGATGTTCTAGAGACGCTTCAACCAAGACAACCCCTGCACTTCCAGAGACTTGAGGTACTCAGGCAAATCTGATCCACCCCCGGTGTTCTGCCACTGAGGAACCCGGTAAACACCTTGGTGACTTCTGCTCGAGTGATGGACAAGTCCACCTCGGCCTCTGCTTCAGCCATGGAAGACATGATGATGGGATGGAGGAGATCCTCGATGTATTCCTTCCACTACCCAACAATATCCTCAGTCGAGGTCAGCAATACGAGTTTCTGCCTCCAAAACCACTCGTGTCCCAGAATACCTGTGAGCTGCCTCCGGAGTCCCAAGATACAACAAGACTGAACAAGATTCTGTTTTCAGCTTAAAGGAATCCCCTACTTCCAGCACCCAATGGGGACTGTTGAACCTGTGGTACTTTTCCACTCATGTCGTCACAGTTCTGATCGCTCCACCCACTTCATCATCTGATTCCAATCACCTGCCAACTCAAACGCTGCTCATCAACAGTCAAACCACCCGTCAATACCAGACACTCCAGCATTCACCTCCAGACTGATCTGTTGTCGTCTTCTCCTGATCCTGACCTTCCTTACCTGCTGGTTCCTGTTCCCCTGAAGGACTAGAGAAGTCTTTACCAGTTGTTCCGTTTGGATCCCACCGTCCCGTTACAGTATGTTCACACATACTTGGACAACAAACTGACTGGAAATGAAGTTATAGAGAGTGTGTTCTTGTTCCAGGTTGGTGGTCTGAACATGCGTCTGTTGGCAGTTATGTGGAGGGTGGTAACTTTGGTTGCCTTGGTTACCCTCATCATGACCAGTGGTAAGTCCAAGAGTTGATCAACCAGTGTTCAAACAGCTGTGTGTGGAATCAGACATGAAGTATAAGTTGTGTAAAAGTTTAAGCTCTTACTGGTTTTTATTTTTCTGTGTCTCTTCAGTCCAAAGCCAGCACCATCGCTATGAGTGAGTATTGTACTATTAACATAACTGTCGTACGTATCCTCAGACACACAGACTGTGTGTTCATCTATTCTAGAAACAGATCAAGACAAAGACGTCAGATTTCACATAATCACAAGGAACATTCAGTGTTAAACTTGAGAAAATTCAGACCCATAAAGGTCAGCCAGGGGTCGTCGTCCCATGGCTCTGGAGCCATAAAATGTAAATATCCACTTGAAGTGTTTTTTTAGTTGTGTTTGATCATTTTTCTAATTGTAATTGTACATTGTAACCTCATTGTGATCTCAAGACATTAGCATAATCTCTAGACTATTGAGAGCACCTAGAAGCCGCAGGCGTCGAGGTGACGTAACCACTGCAGGATTTTTAAACATTTTAGCACCATTTTTTCCCCAACAGTGTCTGTAACACAGTGATACCAACCTTATGTGCAGCAACTTTCCCACTTCAACAACCAGATCGATTGTCTTTAAGTTAAAAGCTGCATCATGTCTCTTTCTTCACGTTTTCCATCATAAGGGGTGTGAATGATGTCCAAAATATCTGTTCAAAACACAATCAGACTACAGAAGGCTCTTCTTCCTCCTCCTGTCTCACACAGATGGGTGAAGAGGAAAAAACTAGCAGATTATAGTCCGGAAAATACAATAATATAAAATAAAATGTTATTATTCTTTGTGGATCAAACTGTGCATCAAACTCACTGAAAACCAGCAGGAGCAGAATTCCCATTAACCAGCAAAATAAACTAATAGTTTTCAAATATTTATTCTTCATTGTTCATTAAAATAGTGCTTTGTTTTCAATTATTTTCTTAAATTCAGGTCAAGGTTCTCCCACACGCTCCAAAAGCCCAAAGGTTATATGAGGATGACGACTCGCTGTGTTTTTTGTTTGCTCCGTGGATAACTTAAGTTCATCTTTTTGATTCATTTGAATCTTCAACACAATGTGTTTCATTGTTATTTTAAATTTTCCACATTCCCTCAGTGTTTTTGCTCTCCACCCCCCCATCAGCCCAACTCCGTTCACCTGTCTCCACAGCTGCAGCTCATCCTAACCAGACCTACATATCAGCCCCTCCTGCAGGCTCAGCCTTTGTCTCCTTGTTGGAGACTCGTCCTCCTCTCCACTTCCTGCTCTTGGTTTATTTCTCTGGTGTCCAAAACACAGTTCTGTTCACTTTACTGTGGAAACCAGGTCCAAACGGCTCTTTGAGTGTTAATGGTTGTCGACTCCTGATTTCAGTGTTCTGACATGATTTAACTTGTTTTTTCAGAATCGATTAGCTTCTAATGACCAGAACAGAAAAGTCATATTTCAGACTGAAGCATTTGAACTCTTATAACTGATTTCGCGTCCCCACAAAAGTGACAAGAGTACCTCTAATGACAAGAATGTAATAATTAGAAAGTGATCAGTGTGTTGAGAAAAATCGATACATGACATTGAAATAATCATGAATATATTCTTTAATGGAGTTGCAGCTGTTACTGTTTTCTAAAATGTGTTGAAGAAACTATGTTAGTCATTAAACTTTAAATAAAACATCAGTGAAGACAAATGAAGCAGATAGAACTTGGAGGAAATATGGAGCAGGACAAGTTTCAGACACCGAGTTCCTGGTTACTTTGATCGAACCAGAAATTTCTTCAAGATTTTATGAAATTTTGAGATTTAATCCAAATTTCTTATAAAATCATGAAGGGTTTATATACAGTTTGGTAAAAGTAGAAATCCAACTGCCTTTTAAAATGTATTTTCTTTATTTTATTTCTAAAGAGGGATCTCTTCCATCGATAGAAGATCCCGCATAGATAGAGCCTCTGACAGAGACGTCGGTCGAAGTGACAGTGGAGACTGTGGAGGTGGAGATTGTTTTTGGGGTAAACTCTACCGCTCCAAAGGAAGTTTTAATGGACGTGAGAGTGCAGACTGTAATGGAGGTGAAGATTGTAGTGGATTTCTCGGCTACCTTAAACGTAGATTTGGACGCTAAGGCCATAATAGAAGTGGAGGTGGAAGCAGCTCCTGAGACCGATGAGCTGCTGGTTCAATCGACACCATCATTACACTTCGTTGGTCTTTGTTCTCACAACTTGCTTTCAGACTGCTCTGGTACTCTGATTTGTAGTTCCTCTTGGTAGAAGATAAATAAATAGCATCCAAAAGACTGTTGGACTCTTGTCATCCTTTAACTACCAATAGATTGTTACTTCTATGAAATTTCCTTTTGAAGAAGAACTGGAACAACAACAAAGAACAGACGTCAAAGAGTTAATGAAATGATCTCTAAAGAACTGTGAGAGCTTCTGGACTTCATCTCTGATGACGCTGGTCTGGATGGAGTTTTCTCCACAGAAGGAAGCAGCACATTGATCCCATTGGGTCAGAGATTTATCCTCTTGTATTATAAAGTAGTCCCTCGTGTATTCGTGCTTCAAGATGCACAGCTTCACTACATCACAAATTTTTAGTAGGTAGCTACGTGATAGCGTACGCGCATGCTATTGGCTGGTAGCATCCGGAAGTGGGTTGCGTTCCAAGACTCACTGAAGGCAACGCACTTCCGTGTATTAAAGAAACGCTCCAAAGTGCTTTAAACAGTCTATCAGAGTGAACGAAAAGGTACTACAGATAGAAGGTGGTTTAATATCAGTATGGGGGGGGTTCAGAAATGTTTGAATTACCCTAAATAATAAAATAAATAGTTTGTCGCTATATTTCGTTTTTGCAGGTAGTCCCAGAACGCATTAACCACCAATGAGGGATTACTGTATACTGTACTAGTCGAAAGAAAGACTCAACTAAGGAGAACGGTTCAAACAAACAACTAGAAAGTACAAAGGGTACAACAGAACAGACAGCAGGAGGTCCACTTGGGGGACAACTCCCAGGTACTTGTAGTTTCCCACCACCTCCTTCACCCAGTTCAGCAGCACAGCCCAAAGGAGTCTGGGGGAAACTTGGTCCGGTCCAACCACCTTCTGAGAACAAAGTCTTGACCTCACCTGGTCTGCAGTGAAGATGGTGTTGGTGGAGGTGGTAGCAGGTGGTCCTGGTGGAGCAGTGAAGTAGATGAGGGAACAACACCCCGGTCTGCCAATGCAGAGCTGCGGTCCCTGAGATGTTACAGAGACGTGTCAAACAATAAAACACCTTCATTTGCCTTAGGCCTTGGAACTATGACCAGTCTTTCACAATGTTGACCTGTTGCGATCAGGATAATGCTGTGTTGGAACATGAATTACCAACTGGAAGGAGACGGTGGAGACAGGGTGGATTATGGGAAGACCCAAGTTATCCTTCAATTATCAGTTGTGGATTTCCCAAACTTTGACAGCAGCAGTTTCAATCCCATTTCCCTGAATTGAACATAGAAGCCTGTCACCATGTTACCATGTTAATTGAAAGATAACCCATTGAACAGCAGGTCTCACCTGAAGAAGACACTTCAGAGGGATTCCTCATCTCATGCCGACTCTACAGACTTCTCTAATTGTCAAAGGCTTTGTTGAAAGGGTGCATTGTACCCCCCGAACCACAGGTTTCTGTCTAATGCTCCCCTCCAGTACCCTAGAATAGTCTTTCCTCTGAGGAGTGTGATCCCTCAGTAGTTGTAGCACACCCTCCGGTCTCCTTTGTTGGGAAGGGGAAACACCACCCCAGTCTGCCAATCCAGACATACTGTCCTTGACTGCCATGAGCTTTTTCAGAGACACATCAACCAAGACAATCCCTGCACTTCCAGAGACTTGAGGTACTCAGGTCAAATCTGATCCACCCCCGGTGTTCTGCCACTGAGGAACTTGGTAAACACCTTGGTGACTTCTTCTCGGGGGATGGACAAGTCCACCTCGGCCTCTGCTTCAGCCATACAAGACATGATAGTGGGATGGAGGAGATCATCAAAGTATTCCTTCCACCGCCCAATAAAATCCTCAGTCGAGCTCAGCAACACAAATTCCTGCCTCCATGACCACTTGTGCCGTGGTACACCTGGCCTGCATGTACCTGCCAGATTCCTCTGGAGTCCAGAGATTCAAGAAGACTCAATAATACTTTCTTTCAGCTTGAAGGCATCCCTTACTTCCGGTGCCCACCACCAGGCTGGGGATAGTTTAAAAACTTCAGTACTTTTCCACTCATGTCGTCACAGTTCTAGTTTCAAGTTTCAAGTTTATTTATTTTTATATAGCCCAGATTCACAAACAATGTCTCAAAGGGCTTTACAATCTGCACATGGACGATATCCCTCTGACCTTTGTGCACTGATCGCTCCACCCACTTCATCATCTGATTCCAATCACCTGCCAACTCAAACGCTGCTCATCAACAGTCAAACCACCCGTCAATACCAGACTTTCCAGCATTCACCTCCAGACTGATCTATTGTCGTCTTCTCCTGATCCTGACCTTCCTTACCTGCTGGTTCCTGTTCCCCTGAAGGACTAGAGAAGTCTTTACCAGTTGTTCCATTTGGATCCCACCATCCTGTTACAGTATGTTCACACATGCTTGGACAATAAGCTGACTGGGATTCTAGAGAAGGGTTTTCGTTGGGCAGCATGAAGTCTGTTCACTCTGGAGGATCATTTATTATCTGGATATCATTTGATCTCCTGCTGTCTCTTTCCTATCAGTCTTCTACATAGAAAGTCATCTTTCCTCAGACTTCCAGATGAAATGAAGTTATAGAGAGTGTGTTCTTGTTCCAGGTTGGTGGTCTGACAATGCTCCTGTCAGCTGTTATGTGGAGGGTGGTAACTTTGGTTGCCTTGGTTACCCTCATCATGACCAGTGGTAAGTCCAGGAGTTGATCAACCAGTGTTCAAACAGCTGTGTGTGGAATCAGACATGAAGTATAAGTTGACCTGACCTACTGTCTTGTCTTATTTTTTCTCTGTCTTCAGTCCAAAGCCACCACAACCATCATCTTTTGTGAGTATTTTACTCAGGGTACTACAACTCTCCAATCATTGGAGAGCAGAGAGTCTAGACTTCTCTAAGAACTTCTAGTCTTTGTGGGAGGATCTTATCTCCTAAACATTTCCTCCTCCAGACATTACAGAATGATCCTGACATATTTGAATATTTATTTGAATGTTCTGCTATCTGGTCATCCATACCTTGAGTGAAAAAGGATCAGAACATTCAAAGTGAAACATATGAGAAAATGTGGAACCATAAAGTTCAGTCAGGGGTCGGCGTCCCGCGGCTCTGGAGCCATTTGAGGACTTTCATCGTTAATCTGTGTGTGGCTTGGGGTAAAAAATGTAAATATCCACTTGAGGTGTTTTTTTAGTTGTGTTTGTTCATTTTTCTAAGTGTAATTGCAAATTGTAAAATCATTGTGACGGTAAAACGTTAATATAATTTCCAGACTATTGACTACACCTACAAGCTGCAGGCATTTACAGAGAAAGATTTTTAAACATTTTAGTACCACTTTGGACTCACTGAAAACCAGCAGGAGTAGAATTCCCATTAACCAGCAAAATAAACATGTATGCAGATCATTTTCAAATATTTATTTATTATTGTTCACTGAAATATTGATTTGTTTTCCAAAGGTTACATAAGGATGATGACTCACAGTGTTTTATTTTGCTCCATGGATAATTTAAGGTCATCTTTTAATTCATTTGAATCTTCAACACAATGTGTTTCATTGTTATTTTAAATGTTCAAAATAAGAACACATTTCCACCCCCCCCCCATCAGCCCAAGTCCGTTCACCTGTCTCCACCTGCACAGTTCTGGTCACTTTAGATTTCATTCTTTTCTTTACTGTGGAAATCAGGTCCAAACGGCCCTTTGAGTGTTAATGGTTGTCGACCCCTGATTTCAGTGTTCTGACATGATTTAACTTGTCTTTTCAGAATCAATTAGCTTCTAATGACCAGAACAGAAAAGTCACAATTCAGACTGAAGTATTTGAACTCTTATTACTGATTTCACGTCCCCACAAAAGCGACAAATATAATCACCTTAATGACAACAATGTAATAATTAGAAAATGATCAGTGTGTGGAGAAAAATCAAATGACATTGAAATAATCTGTTTTTAAATTCTTCAATAAAGTTGCAGCAGTTACCGATTCTAAAATGTGTTGAAGAAATTGTTACATCAGTAAAGACAAATGAACAAAAAGACCTTGTGACATAACAGTGGTATTGAGTTAATATGGAGCAGAACAAGTTTCAGACACTGAGTTTAAAGAAAAATTGCTTCTAAGATTTTATGTTTTGAGATTTATTCCATATTTCTTTCTTATAAAATCATGAAGGGTTTTTAAATGCTAAGGATGGAAGTCTAACTGCCTCTACAAATGTGATTCTTTTTATTTGATTTCTAAAGAGGGCGCTCTCCCATCGGTAGCAGATACCGTGTACGTCGAGGCACTGATGGAGACATCGGTCGACGTGGCAGTGGAGACTGTGGAGGTGGAGATTGTCATTGGCGTAGACTCAACAGCCCCAAAAGAATTGTACGTTAAGCATATAATAGAAGTGGAGGTGGAAGCAGCTCCTGAGACCGATGAGCTGCTGGATCGTTCAACACCATCGTTCAAACTTCCTGTCAGACTGCCCTGGTGCTCTGACTTGAAGTTCCTCTTGGTACAAGATGAATAAATAGCATTCAAAAGACCGTTGGACTCTTGTCATCCATTAACTACCAATAGATTGTTTCCTCTATTAAATTTTCATCACAAGAAGAGCTGGAACAACAGTGTGGAGTGTTCTCCACATTGATCCCATTGGGTCAAAGATTCATCTCCCCACCTCTCACGCTGTCACCAACTCCACCCACTACTTGTCAATCAAGCGCCCAACCGATCGCAGCGCCCAACCAATCACGGTGCATCTGCCAGAAGGAATCACGTGAACAATACGGCGTAACGTGTCTGCTATGTTAGGAGAAGAAATAACTATACATGGACTTCCCAGCTAACATAATTTTACAGTGTCATAACTGTTCCAACAATTTCCATGTTTTTGAGCAGAGTCCAAACAGCAGGAACGACACAGAAAACAACGATTTCTGAGTCAAACTCCGCCTGAAAGTGAGGAAAGGATTGCGTCACAAAAAGAAAAGTACTACTTAGCCAGAGCCAATGAATGTGGGGTACGCAAAAAGTAGGACATTTACACAGTGACTGCTTCGGCCAAAAAGGAAACTCTTATATTTGTGACGTCCCCCTTTTGCAAACAGCAGGGGGTGAAAACTTTTCTAAATGCTGTTGTGCTGTCGTCAGGAAAAATTGGCACAACTCAACTGAAGAGGATGAAATCAAAGCTTCGCTTTGCACGTTTATTAAGTTTCCTTCCAGCCTTGCTTATGTACGCAATCAACAACCAATCTATGGTCTAAAGAACAATGAAACATCATCACACCGTCCAGCTGTGTTTCTGCTGCGGACTCTGTTGAGTTTATTAATGCTCCTCCGATGAAGACGAGCTCAGTCCCTACTGTGATCTCATTATGTAATGCAGGTCAGGATGGCGTCGGCACCGTAATGGACGTCCTGCTGGTTTTGGTTCCTGGTGTCCGACGCTCGCAACAGGATGTTTCCAACTCTGGAAAGTTACATCATCAGAAACTTCAACTTTTACTGATATAATAAAATGCAGAAATCACTGTTCAGGTAGTAAAGTAGTCTAGAAAGAGTATGCGCTAGCGTGTGACATCACCTTGTCACACGCTGTGTTGAAGCACAGCGTGTGACAAGGTGATCCGGTCCAGCCACCTCCTGAGAACAAAGTCTTGACGTCACCTGGTCTGCAGTGAAGATGGTGTTGGTGGAGGTGGTAGCAGGTGGTCCTGGTGGAGCAGTGGAGTAGACGTGGGAACAACACCCCGGTCTGCCAATCTGGAGGTACTGTCCCTGAACCATGACCAGTCATTCACAAAGCTGAAGACCTTATGCAATCAGCATAATGCTGTGTTGGAATATGAGGCACTGGAGTAATTATCAATGAATTAAGCGTGGATTTCCCAAACTTTGACAGCAGCAGTTTCAATCACATTTCCCTGAATTGAACGTGGAAGCCTGTCACCATGTTGTCATGTTAATTAAAAGGAAAACCATTGGACAGTAGGCGTCACCTGAAGAAGACACTTCAGAGGGATTCCAAAGCTGTTTAAGTCAATCCACTGGACGTTAAGAAAGGGATTCAGAGGGATTCCTCATCTCATGGTGTCTCCATAGACTTCTCTAATGACCTTATCATCAAAGGCTATGCTGAAAAGATGCATTGTACCTCCTGAACCATTATCTGTCTAATGCTCCTCTCCATTACCCTGAAATAGTCTTTCCCCTGAGGAGTGTGATCCCTCAGTAGTTGTAGAACAACATCCGGTCTCCTTTCTTGAAAAGGGGGAACACCACCCCAGTCTGCCAATATTGAGGTACTGTCCCTGACTCCTATGAGATGTTAAAGGACACATCACCCAAGACAATCCCTGGGAAGAGACGTGAGGTACTCCAGGCAAATCTTATCCACCTCTTGTGTTCTTCAACTGAGGAGCTTGGTAAACACCTTCAGGACTTCTGCTTGGGTGATGGACAAGTCCACCTCAGCCTCTGCTTCTACCATGGAAGACATGATAGTGGGATGGAGGAGATCCTCAAACCGTTACCCAACAATATCCACCATTCAACAATATCCTCAGTCCAGGTTGACCACTCTTGCTCCGAAAAGCCTGCCACTGGAGTCCCAGGACACAACAAGACTCAATAAGACTGTTTTTGCAGCTTAAAGGCATCCCCTACTTCCAGCACCCACCACCACGCTGGGCATTGTTGAAAAATTGCAGTACTTTTCCACTGATGTCGTCACTCACCTGATCGCTCCACCCACTTCATCATCTGATTCCAATCACCTGCCAACTTAAACGCTGCACATCAGCAGTTAAACCACCCATCAATACCAGACTTTCCAGCATTCACCTCCAGACTGATCTGTTGTTGTCTTCTCCTGATCCTGACCTTCCTTACCTGCTGGTTCCTGTTCCCCTGAAGGACTAGAGAAGTCTTTACCAGTTGTTCCATTTGGATCCCACCATCCCGTTACAGTATGTTCACACATACTTGGACAACAAGCTGACTGGGATTCTAGAGAAGGGTTTTTGTTGGGCAGCATGAAGTCTGTTCACTCTGGAGGATCATTTATTATCTGGATATCATTTGATCTCCTGCTGTCTCTTGCCTATCAGTCTTCTATATAGAAAGTCATCTTTCCTCAGACTTCTAGATGAAATGAAGTTATAGAGAGTGTGTTCTTGTTCCAGGTTGGTGGTCTCAACATGCCTCTGTCGGCTATTATGTGGAGGGTGGTAACTTTGTTTGCCTTGGTTACCCTCATCATGACCAGTGGTAAGTCCAGCTGTTGATCAACCAGTGTTCAAACAGCTGTGGTAATTTGTTAACACCCACAACAACAGAGAGAGTTTACCATGGTTAATGACGGACTACAACCTAAGAGCCAGTGATCAGTCGGTCAGGATGGGGACAGACGAAGTGTTGACAGATGGGAAACACCAACACTGTACCGTCTTTCTGTTATTAGACATGGATTTAGTCCGCAATAGTTAGTCTATGTCTTTTAGTTTGATGAGATTTTTAAGTGAGAATCAGACATGAATTTTAAGTTGTTTTACTGTTTTTGCTTGTTTTTCTGTGTCTCTTTAGTTCAAAGCCGGAACTCTGACCAAACGTGAGTATTGAACTGTCAGAATAACTGTCAGGATTTAGGAGACCAGAACACTCCAGTCCTCAAAAACCAAGACGGTGTGTTCATTTATTGTAGAAACAGAACAAGACAAAGACATTAGACTTCAGGAAATCACAAAGTTTATTGACCAGAAAGAGAGAAATGAGTCCTGAACTCTGCAGAGGGTTCATTCAGTGGGATCAGATCTCAATAACTGGAGAACAAAAAGTCTATACTACTCCTAAACATTTCCTCCACCAGACATTACAGAATGATCTTGACATGTTTGGCTATCTGTTGGATGGTTTCTGGTTTGAACTGTCTCACATTCCAGCCTTACGTTTTATCACCCAGATCTTGAGTAAATGAGGAACAGAACATTCAGTATTAAACACATGAGACCATTCAGAACCATAATTATAAGTCGGGTCGGTAATCTGCAGCTCCGGAGCCACATGAGGTTCTTTCATCTTATGCTGTGGCTTAGGAAAATAAAATGTAATTATGCAATTGAAACGTTTTAATTTATTTTCGTTCGTTTTTTTAATTGTAATTGTAAATGGCAAGTTTATTTTGATCGTGAAACATTTTGATATTAAGCACACCTGTCTGTAAGCCAAGATCCTTCGAGGTGTTGTAACATGATATATACACAGAAAGATTTTTAAATATTTTAATTACTGCTTTGTTCCAGTGGCCTTTAACTTAAAAACTGCATCATGTCTCTTTCTTTACATGTCTTATATCATAAAGGGTGTAAATGATATCCAAAACATGTTCAAAACACAATTAAACCACAGTATTATCTCTTCTATCCATCTGTCTTGTGCTGTATGAACAAAGTAGAGGCTATTAGTCTGACAAAAACATCCATCCATCTTCCACCGCTTATCTGGAATCGGAATTTTTACATTCTACATTTGCAAAGAAGTTGTTTCTTTTTTTAAAAAGAGTTGAAGAATTTATTTGACATAATTATTAAACTATTAAAAGCACCAGTGAAGACAAATGAACAAAAAATAACTAACTTTGATCTAAACACTAATTGCTTCAAAGGTTTTGTTGACTTTTTGAGGCCTGATCAAAATCGTTTCGTTACATAATCATGAAGGGCTTGTAAATAGTAAAAATAGAAATCTAAGTGTCTTTTAAAATGTAACTTTTGATTTTATCTTCCACCAGTAGCAAAAACCGTGGAGGTCGAGGCAATGGTGACAGTGGAGATGAAAGCCATCGTGAAGGTGGAGATTGTGATGGAGGTGGACATTGTCGTGGAGACTACAGTAGACGTGGAGGCAGAAGATACCGTGGAATTGGAAGTTTCAGTGGACGTGGACGAGGCTTTTAGGGACGAGGCTTCCCTAAAGTCTTTGGTAGAGGTGACAGTGGAAACTTAGATGGAGGCTACAGGTACGGTGGACGTTGAGGTGGAGACAGCTCCTGAGACCTCTGAGCTGCTGGTTGGTCCGACAGGAGGTGACGGTGTCATGGAGCATTATTGTCTCTTCACTGTTCTGACTGTCCTGATGTTCATCATGTGATCCATGTTGTTTGTTCAATCTTCATCTCAGACTGCTCTGCTGATCTGATTTGTAGTTCCTCTTGGTACAAGATGAATAAAAATCACAGGAAATAACGTTGGACTCTCGTCATTCATTAACTACCAACTGACTCATTCCTTTATTAAATCTCCATCACAAGAAGAACTGGAACAACAACAAGAATAGATGTCATGCAGTCCAGGAAAGTAATCTCTAAAGAACTCTGAGAGGTTCTGGACTTGATGCCGCTCTGGATGGAGTTTTCTCCACAGAAGGAAAAGTTCAGACATGGACCTGGATTGTTGGAGAGAGTCCTTGGTGTTGAATGGTGCATCCAATCTGATATCTTTTGTATCTAAGATTCTTAACAAAGACAGAACTTTCACCAGTAGAGGAACTCTCTAGGGTTGGTTCCATGTGTGACCCTCTTGGTATCTTGAGTCCTGTCATCTTATCTGCATAGAAGATCTTTAGGAGTCTGGGCAGGAGAACATTCGGTTGCGATGTTAGTAGACCTGAGATGGTGGCTCAGGACTGGACAAGTTGAACGGATGGACTTTTCCATTTGGAGAAAGTGAATATTATGAGATGTTTGAAACCACTGGGAGGTAGGAGGTAACCACAACACAGTTTACATTTCAGTATCTCGATCGAAGAGGATTCTGGAGTCATGACTTACCCGCTGTCACAGCATGTGAACTCAAACATTGATTATTAGACTGGAATTTATCCATAGACTTAGTATGGACCTCATCTGGTGGACTGTTATTGACCCACAACAGGGTGAACTTGGGTAACAATTTGACAAACAAACCTGTGGTTTTGTTCAATCAATCTAATGAAGAAAGACTTCAGTACTTTTCCACTCACCCACTCACACATCTGATCGCTCCACCCATTTCATCATCTGATTCCAATCACCTGCCAACTCAAACGCTGCTCATCAACAGTCAAACCACCCGTCAATACCAGACACTCCAGCATTCACCTCCAGACTGATCTGTTGTCGTCTTCTCCTGATCCTGACCTTCCTTACCTGCTGGTTCCTGTTCCCCTGAAGGACTAGAGAAGTCTTTACCAGTTGTTCCATTTGGATCCCACCGTCCCGTTACAGTATGTTCACACATACTTGGACAACAAGCTGACTGGAAATGAAGTTATAGAGAGTGTGTTCTTGTTCCAGGTTGGTGGTCTGAACATGTGTCTGTCGGCTGTTATGTGGAGGGTGGTAACTTTGGTTGCCTTGGTTACCCTCATCATGACCAGTGGTAAGTCCAAGAGTTGATCAACCAGTGTTCAAACAGCTGTGTGTGGAATCAGACATGAAGTGTAAGTTGAGCCTAAGTTTAAGTTGTCTGACTGTTTTTTCTTGTTTTTCTGTGTCTTTTCAGTCCAAAGCCAGTGCCCTCCCCATGTGTGAGTATTGTACTATTGACATAACTGTCATGGTTTTAGGAGACCAGAACTCTCCGGTACTCAGATACCCAGACAGTGTGTTCATTTATTCTAAAAACAGAACAAGACAAACATGTCAGACTTCAGGAAATCACATGGTTTACTCATCAGACAGAAATAAATGAATCCTAAACTCTGCAGAGGGTTCATTCAGTGGGATCAGATCTGACCAATAGGAAGTCCAATCATTGGAGAACGAAAAGTCTATCATGTTTGACTACCTTCTGGATGGTTTCTGCTATATGATCTGAACAGTCTGACATTTTTAAATTACATTTTATCACCCAGACTTTGAATGAATGAGGATCAGAACATTCATTATTAAACACATGAGAAAATGCAGGATCATAGAGTTCTGTCAGCGACCTGCAGCTCTGGAGCAAAATGAGGATCTTTCATCCTTAAGCTCTGTGTGGCTCTGGGGAAAACATCTAAATACCCACGTAAAGTGTTGTTTTTTAGTTGTGTAATTTTTCTAATTGTAAATTGCAACATTATTTTGATGGTAAAACGTTGATAATTTCCATACTACTGACTGCACCTGTCGAGGTGTTGTAACATGAGATGTTTACATATAAAGATTTTTAAACATCTTCGTGACACTTTTCTCCAAACAGTGTCTGTAACAGTGTCCAGCGTCTCCATATCAGTTACCTGAAGCCAACCTTAGGGTCAGCAGCTCTGTTTCCTCCTTCAACAACCAGATCAATTGAGATCAATTAAAAGCTGCATCTTGGGGTTTTCATCCAGTGTTTTCCATCTTAAGGGGTGTGAGTGATGTCCAAAATATCTGTTCAAAACACAATCAAGCTACTGTAGTGTCTTCCTCTTCACCCGTCTGTCTCACACTTTTGAAAAAACTAGCAGCTTATAGTCTGGAAAATACATTAATATAAAAAGAAATTTTATTATTTTTTGTAGCTCAAACTATGCGTCACACTCACTAAAAACTGGTAGGAGCAGAATTTCCATTAACCAGCAAAGTAAACATGTATGCAGATAATTGTCAAATATCTTTTTATCATTGTTCACAAAAATATTGCTTAATTTTCAATAATTTTTCATAATTCAGATGAATGTTCTCCCACACGCTCCAAAAGCCCAAAGGTTATTTAAGATTGACGACCGGCAGTATTTTTTGTTTGCTCTGTGGATAATTTAAGTTCATCTTTTTGATTCATTTGAATCTTCAACACAATGTGTTTCATTATTATTTTAAATGTTTTAAATTTGTTCACATTTTCCACATTCCCTCAGTGTTTTTGCTCTCCACCCCCCCATCAGCCCAACTCCGTTCACCTGTCTCCACAGGTGCAGCTCATCCTAACCAGACCTACATATCAGCCCCTCCTGCAGGCTCAGCCTTTGTCTCCTTGTTGGAGACTCGTCCTCCTCTCCACTTCCTGCTCTTGGTTTATTTCTCTGAAATGAATCATAAATAATCAGTTAATATATTCTTGAATAGAGTTGTAGAAGTTTCTATCTCTCTAATACATTGAAGAAATGATGTTAGTCATTAAACTTTAAATAAAACATCAGTGAAGACAAATGAACAAGATAGAACTCGTGAAAGACCAGAAGGGTAATTGAGCAAACATGGAGCAAAACAAGTAGTAGATACTAAGGTCATGTTCACTTTTATCTAAACAGAAATTGTTTCAAAGATTTTATTACGTTTTGAGGTTTAATCCAAATTTCTTTCTTGTAAAATCATGGAAGGTTTTTGAATGGTAAAAATAGAAATATAACTGCCTTTTAAATGTAATTTTTTTCATTTGAATTCTAAAGAGGGAGCTCTTCGATTGGAAGCGGATCCCGTGTACGTAGAGGCTCCGACAGAGGCGTTGGTCTACGCGACAGTGGAGACAGCAATCAACGTGGAGATTCGAGTTGGCTTAGACCCCACGGCTTTGAAAGAATTGTTGGAGATGACAGTGGAGACTGTGGAGGTGGAAATTGTCGTGGATACAGACGCTAAGGCTCTAACAGAAGTGGAGGTGGAAGCAGCTCCTGAGACCGATGAGCTGCTGGATCGTTCGACACCATCATTCAGACTTCCTCTCAGACTGCTCTGGTGCTCTGACTTGTAGTTCCTCTTGGTAGAAGATGAATAAATAGCATTCAAAAGACCGTTGGACTCTTGTCATCCATTAACTACCAATAGATTGCTTCCCTTATTAAATATCCATCGCAAGAAGAACTGGAATAACAACAAAGAACAGACGTCAAAGAGTTAATGAAATGATCTCTAAAGAACTCTGAGAGGTTCTGGACTTCATCTCTGATGATGCTGCTCTGGATGGAGTTTTCTCCACAGAAGGAAGCAGCACATTGATCCCACTGGGTCAAAGATTCAGCATCTTATATTATTATACAGTAATTCCTTGCATATTTGTGCTTCAAGATGCCCGGCTTCACTACATCACTGATTTTTAGTAGGTAGGCATGTGATACTGTACGCGCATGCTATTGGCCGACAGCATCCAGAGGTGCAATGCGTTCTTAGATTCACGGAACACAGCGCACTTTCGTGCGCTTAAAAGTGCTAAACAGTCTACAAGAGTGTGGAAAAGGTAATACAGATAGAAGGTGGTTTAATATCAGTATGGGAAGGGTTAATAAATGTTTAAATTACCGTAAACAATCAAATAGATAGTTTGTTGCTATATCGCGGAATTTGCTTGCTGTTGGTGGTCCTGGAACGCATTAACTGGAATTACTTGTTTGGCCAGTTCATTGGTTTTATCTGGTTTAACAGATATAACTGGGTATCATCTGCATAACAGTGAAAGTTGACGGGGTGTTTCCTTATCAAATTACCTAAAAGAAGCGTGTATAAGATAACCAGTTTTTGACCAAGAACTGAGCCTTGAGGAACTCCACAGCTAGCTGTAGTGAACTGGGAAGAGTTGTTAAATAAACGAGAAACAATCAGTTGGACAGGACTTTAACCACATCAGTGCTGATCCCTTCATACCAATGGTTTTGTCCAGTCATTGCAAAATAATGTGACGGTCGATAGTATTAAAAGATGCTCTAAGATCCAAGAGAGCCAGTAGAAAAACAAGCCCTCTGTCTGAAGCGGTTAGAAGATCATTGCTATCTTTGACCTGTCCCGTTTCCGTACTGTTATGCTCCCTGAAACCCGACTGGAAATTCTCAAATAGACTGTTGGATTTAAGGAAGTCACACAACTGATTAGAAACAATTTTCTCCAAGATCTTAGTTCTGAGGTGGACATTTTGTGACCCATCAGAGGGCGCACTAGGGTAACTCATGGGCCATTTGATTGCCATTTCATAGTATTAATAACTTTACAAACAAACCTGTGGCATATTCAATCAATGATTAATGAATGGATGATGAAAGTGTACGATGGCGTATTTTTGTTGGGTTGTTTTAATATGTGTTCCTTCCTGTTGATCAGGAAGGAACGCATAAAGTTTTGGGTTGGATCTAGAGGTATCTGGATCACAGATCATAGGCTGATAAATTTTCTTCTTAACGTTAATTTTAGAAATCAATCACTAAGACAAGCTGATCCAGCAACATATTTCTAAGGGGAGTGGAGCATTGATCTGGCAAATATTTAAAGGAAGTATTGTTCGGCCTGGTTTTCTACCTGTTTAAACACAAGCTGTTGATTTCTATGATATCCTACTATCTATGATTTTTATGATATCTATTATCTCCTATGTAACTCAACAGGTAGAAGTTAGCATTGGGCTTCAGATTGGTCTGATCATATCGCTCATTGAACCTAGACTTGAGGTTGATGGCTGTTTTTCTTCCATCCTAACATCTGTTTTGTTCTTTCGTGTTTTTCGTGTCTTGTCTCTCCATGTGTTTGTCCATCTTTGTCACGTCCATCTTCGTCATGTGTACTTGCCCCAAGGCGCCCATACTCCCGTGAGTTTCTGCTCGACGTGCACAGAACAACTTTTTTGGACTTAAAGCCAGCAGACGCGGAAGTGCTGTGTGAGTGTGGTCTGCTCCGGAGGCCTGCTCAACCACCGACTCCCAACTCCTGCTCCCCGCCCGCAGTGGAAGTGCCACAGGCGGGGCATGCAAAAGCAGAAGAGGGGCAGGCGCGGAGGCATCCGGGCTCGGCTACGGAGTGTATAGAGATGTTTACCAACCCTTTGTGTTTCATCTCATACTTTGTGCTGTACTGTCTGTTGTACTGCCTGTGTTGTACTACCTGTTGTCCTGCCTGTGTTGTACTGCCTGTGTTGTACTGCCTGTGTTGTACTGCCTGTGTTGTACTGCCTGTTGTACTTCCTGTGGTTCTGCCTGTGTTGTACTGCCTGTTGTACTGCCTGTTTACTGTGGGTCAGAGAGGACTGCAATTTTGTCTGTGCTGTATGTCGTGTCTACATGGTACACTTGACAATAAAGCTGACTTAGACTTTGATGTTTGTATTCTAGACGGTGTGTCCTTGGCAACCAGGGTATAAAATTAAATTCACAAACCCCAATGGAACATTTGAAAGGAGGTCATAAAGTTGGGTAGCCTCTCCAAGAAGCCAGGTAGGTAAACACCCAGCGTTGAAAAATGTAAATCTGTTCTTGGGATGGGTTTCAATCAGTATAGAAGACCAAATTTACAATTGTCAGAGTCACATTCTCGAAATGCTGCTCTCCATACCAGTATATATAAAAGAAAAATGATTATTCACCCTGTTTTAATAATTCTTCATAAAATTGGCAACTCTCATGAACCACAAAAAAATTCCTTGACACCTGCTCACTCACCCAACAGCTCCACCCACATCAGCTGATTCCATTCACCTGCCAACTCAACCGCAGCTCATCAGCAGTCAAACCAGATTTTCCCAACAATCTTTGCTATACTGTTCTTCTCCCGTCAAAGCAAGACACTCCAGCATTCACCTCCAGACTGATCTGTTGTCGTCTTCTCCTGATCCTGACCTTCCTTACCTGCTGGTTCCTGTTCCCATGAAGGACTAGAGAAGTCTTTACCAGTTGTTCCATTTGGATCCCACCGTCCCGTTACAGTATGTTCACACATACTTGGACAACAAGCTGACTGGGATTCTAGAGAAGGGTTTTTGTTGGGCAGCATGAAGTCTGTTTACTCTGGAGGATCATTTATTATCTGGATATCATTTGATCTGCGGTCTCTTTCCTATCAGTCTTCTACATAGAAAGTCATCTTTCCTCAGACTTCCAGATGAAATGAAGTTATAGAGTGTGTGTTCTTGTTCCAGGTTGGTGGTCTGACCATGCTTGTGTGGGCTGTTGTGTGTGGGGCGGTAACTTCGGTCACCTTGGTTACACTCATCGTAATCTGTGGTAAGTCCAAGAGTTGATCAGAGTGTTAAAACGGTTGTGGTAATTTAACACCCACAACAACAGAGGACTTTGAGTCAACATGAAATAATCAGGCTATATGGTTTTAGTGCACAATAGTCAGTCTACATGGGCAGCACTGTGGCCTGACAGCAAGAAGGTCCTTGGTTCGGTTCCACTTGGGGCTTTCTGGTTGTAGTTTGTATGTTGTTCCCGTATCAGCGTGGGTTCTCTCCAGGTTGTCCAGACTCCTCGCACTATTAAAGATATGCAGCTTTGGTGAACTGGTCACTATAAATTGTCTGTAGATTTGCTTGTCGATGGGTGTTTGTCTGTCTGAGTGGGTCTGGGATGAACTGGTGACTTGTCCAGGGTGTACCCCGCCTCTCGCCCATAGTCAGCTGGGATAGGCTCCAGCGTAACCAGTAACCCGGATTCAAAGAAGTGGGTGAAGATGAATGAATGGTTTTATAAATGTGTGGAATCAGACGTTAACTTTACGTTGGTCTATCTTACTGTTGTTTCTGGTTTCTGTGTCTCTTTAGTCAAAAGCCACACCTCCAATGGAACGTGAGTATTGTCCTGTCAGCATAACACAACATGATATTTAAAGTATTTTGTGAAAATCAATGCCAACTGTGAACAATAGAGGTCTGGTGGTGTTTGAGAGCATGTCAGGACCAGGAAACTCTCTGGAGAACAACTCAGTTAATTTCCCGATGGTGACAAATGTAGAACACGCTTCAGTGCACAAAATTACATATTAGCCAGCGTCAAGCTAGCACAAACAAAACAGCATACCACTCTAGTGACATTTAAATCATCAAATATACAAGTGAACATGAAGATAGAACTTGTGAAACAGCAGAAGCAGAACCAACCATATATGGAGCAGGACTGAGTCCATGTTTACTTTGATCGAAACAGTAATTGCTTCTAAGACTTTTTGACGTTTCAATAAATCTTAATAAATCAAAACGGGCTAATAGATTACGAAACAAATATGAATGTAAGTGTCCTCTAAAATGTATTTTTTATTTGAGACACAGCAGAGGTGGAGAAAGATACTACGATGGAGGCGGAGGCTTCTCTGGAGGCGGAGGTGGAGGCTACGGTGGAGGTGGAGGCTACGGTGGAAGTGGAGGCTACGGTGGAGGCTGTGATGGAGGCGGAGGTGGAGGCTATGGTGGAGGCTGTGATGGAGGCGGAGGTGGCGGCTGTGATGGAGGCGGAGGTGGCGGCTGTGATGGAGGAGGCTGTGGTTGATGTGGAGGTGGATGCTGGCGTGGACGTCAAGGCTGCGGTGGAGACGTTCAGCTGTTTCCCCTCTAAACACATGACCCTCTGTTTAAATCACATTCAGATCTCTAACTTCACACTAATGAAATGTTCACTCTGTCTCTGGGCAGAGGACACTCTGGACACTCTGAGACATTTTTCACCATCATGACACCCTGTTGTTCTTTGTTCTTCAAACTTCATCTCAGACTGCTCTGGTGCTCTGATTTGTACTTCCTCTTGATACAAGATGAATAAAAATCATAGAAAAGACTGTTGGACTCTTGTCATCTATTAACTACCAGTTGATTGCTTCCTTTATTAAATCTCCATCACAAGAAGAACTGGAATAACAACAAAGAACAGACGTCAAAGAGTTAATGAAATGATCTCTAAAGAACTCTGGGAGGTTCTGGACTTCATCCCTGATGACGCTGGTCTGGATGGAGTTTTCTCCTCAGAAGGAAGCAGCACATTGATCCCATTGGGTCAGAGAATCATCATCTCATACTATTATAGTCCACAAAAGTCCAAACTCTGTCTTTAATTTGTTATGGATGTAAAGGTTTCCATGTAGTGTCACTTATTTGCTCTATGGAGCGATCTCTTTTCTTGAAGGAGAAACACACTGGCTGATCAGTCGTGACATGGTGGCCTCCTGCCAAATATTGTAAGAACCTTGAACTGGTTATTTCATTGTCATTTACTCGTCCAGTTGTGTATTAATGAAAGGAATGCAGCTTTCATAATCTCGACCGCTCGTCCGTTGGGGACACTTGTCTGACTGATTGTTGGTCATTCTGAGTTGAGATCTCTACATGTGCTCTGGATGAATAAATGTGTTGAAAAGGAAGGATAGTCACATAGACATGTTGTTTGTTTTGGCTGTTCATTGGACACGTCAGTGAAGCTGTCAGAACTCCTGCCAAGACTTTCATTCATTTATGCCATCTAGTCTTTCTGTTCTGTCGCTGACTAATCCTGTCTTTCCAGAATTCCTCTGCACCTTCTTTCAGCCAATCAGTTCATTCCTGTTCATTGTTGTTGCATCCCAACAACAGCATCTGCAGTACCATTTTTTGATCATCTTTCTGGATCGTTTTCAAACAGCTTCCACAGGTTCATACCTACAATAAAACACATAAGACATATATTCAGTGACATGAATATGGGTTATAGCTGTGTCTTACCTGTGGAAGCTGCAGCAGGTTCTGGTGGTGGTGGTGCTGATGTAGATGGTTCAGCAGTGGGTACATGTCTGATTAGGGAAGCACATTCAGGCGCATCTTTTTGGGGCGACATTGTCTTCTGAAGTCATGACTTCAAAACCATCTGTGCTTCCATCCATCCATCCATCCATCCATCTTCCTCCTCTTATCCGGGGTCGGGTCGCGGGGGCTGCAGCTTAAGCAGGAAGCCCAGACTTCCCTCTCCCTAGCCACTTCATCCAGCTCCTCCGGGAGAATCCCAAGGCGTTCCCAGGCCAGCCGGGAGACATGGATGGATGGATGGATGGATGGATGGATGGATGGATGGATGGATGGATGGATGGATGGATGGATGGATGGATGGATGGATGGATGGATGGATGGATGGATGGATGGATGGATGGATGGATGGATGGATGGATGGATGGATGGATGGATGGATGGATGGATGGATGGATGGATAGATAGATAGATAGATAGATACTTTATTAATCCCGGAGGAAATTGCATAGTCTCTCCAGCGTGTCCTGGGTCGTCCCCGGGGCCTCCTCCCGGTAAGATGTGCCCGGAACACCTCACCAGGGAGGCGTCCAGGAGGCATCCTAACCAGATGCCCGAGCCACCTCATCTGGCTCCTCTCGATGCGGAGGAGCAGCGGCTCGACTCTGAGTCCCTCCCGGATGACCGAACTCCTCACCCTATCTCTAAGGGAGAGGCCGGACACCCTGCGGAGGAAACTCATTTCGGCCGCTTGTATCAGGGATCTCGTTCTTTGGGTCACGACCCACAGCTCGTGACCATAGGTGAGGGCAGGAACGTAGATCAACCGGTAAATGGAGAGCTTCGCCTTTCGGCTCAGCTCCTTCTTCACCACGATGGACCGATACAGAGTCCGCATCACTGCAGACGCTGCACCGATCCGCCTGTCGATCTCCCGTTCCATTGTACCCTCACTCGTGAACGAGACCCCAAGATACTTGAACTCCTCCACTTGGGGCAGGATCTCATCCCCAACCTGGAGAGGGCACTCCACCCTTTTCCGATTGAGGACCATGGTCTCAGATTTGGAGGTGCTGATTCTCATCCCAACCACTTCACACTCGGCTGCGAACCGTTCCAGTGAGAGTTGGAGATCACGGCTTGATGAAGCCAACAGCACCACGTCGTCTGCAAAAAGCAGAGACGCAATACTGAGGCCACCAAACCGGACACCCTCAACGCCTTGGCTGCGCCGAGAAATTCTGTCCATAAAAGTTATGAACAGAATCGGTGACAAAGGGCAGCCTTGGCGGAGTCCAACCCTCACTGGAAACGAATCCGACTTACTGCCGGCAATGCGGACCAAACTCTGACATTGGTCGTACAGGGACCGAACAGCCCTTAACTAGGGGTTCGGTACCCCATATCCCTGAAGCACCCCCCACAGAACCCCCCGAGGAACATGGTCGAACGCCCTCTCCAAGTCCACAAAACACATGTAGACTGGTTGGGCGAACTCCCATGACCCCTCAAGGACCCTGCGGAGGGTGTAGAGCTGGTCCACTGTTCCACGGCCAGGACGAAAACCACACTGCTCCTCCTGAATCCGAGATTCCACTTCCCGACGGACCCTCCTCTCCAGAACCCCTGAATAGACCTTACCAGGGAGGCTGAGGAGTGTGATCCCCCTGTAGTTGGAGCACACCCCCTGGTCCCCCTTCTTAAAAAGGGGGACCACCACCCCAGTCTTCCAATCCAGATCACTGTCCCCGATGTCCACGCGATGTTGCAGAGGCGTGTCAACCAGGACAGCCCCACAACATCCAGAGCCTTTAGGAACTCCGGGCGGATCTCATCCACCCCCGGGGCCCTGCCACCGAGGAGCTTTTTAACTACCTTGGTGACCTCAACCCCAGAGATAGGAGCCCCATGGTTGCAGGCCCGGCCGCCTGGGGCTCGCCTTCGAGTCCCACCTCCAGGCCTGGCTCCAGAGGGGGGCCCTGGTGACCCGCGTCCGGGCAAGGGAAAACGTGTTCCAATGTTTGTAATCATCATTTAGGGTCTTTGAGCAGTCCTTTGTCTGGTCCCTCACCTAGGACCTGTTTGCCATGGGTGACCCTGCCAGGGGCAGAAAGCCCCAGACAACTTGGCTCCTAGGATCATTGGGACACACAAACCCCTCCACCACGATACGGTTACGACTCAAGGAAGGGCATCTGCGCTTGAATAACAGAAATTTAAACTGTGTTGTGGTCGCTTCTCCACATTTCAGTGGTTTCATTTTATGATGTTCAGCTTCTCCAAAATGGAAAACTCCCATCTGTTCAATCCTGACCAACGGTCTCAAGTTTTTTTTTCTCTTTTTTAATATTTACATGGTAACGAACTGATTGTTCGAGTGGAATTTAAACATTTTTCTACCCACGTTTATAGGACTGTTCTTGACCCACCAGAGGGCATACTAGGATAACTCAAGGAAATTTAGAGGTCATTTCATCATCTCCGAAATTAGACAACCAAACCCGTGATTTACAGACTGGTGAAAGTACACCAAATGACAGTCAAGATAAGAATCGCTCTACTCCTCTCTCTCCTCGTAGTTAATAAATTATATTTATGCATTGTCTGACACATATATATGCTATGAGTGTGAAGATAATTTCCCAATTGGGGATAATAAAGTGGACATCCTTTCTTTACGCTTTGGCTTCTTTTCATTGGGTTGTTGTTTAGTTGGTTGTCAAAAGGTTCACACAAAAATTATTGGATGGGTTTCCACGACACGGCAGAAAGTTGGAAACCTGATCAGGAAGTGACAAGCAAAACGTGTTGTTGGAATCAGAGGTGACTATATGTGAGGCTTTGAACTAAAATGACCGGTAGGTCAAAAGGTGGTCATGATGAGGAGCTCCATCTTCATCACAACAGACCAGTACAAAACCTGAGTCCACCAAACAACACTGTCTCTGCTATGGAAACCTTCAGGTTCCTGGGTTTCATCATTCCCTGGACTTAAATTTGGTTTCCAATGTTGACTGCTTCAGTTATTTTCCACTTGCTACACACTTATCTGGTAGCTCCACCCACATCATCAGCTGACTCCAATCACCAGCCAACTCAACCACTGCTCATCACTAGTCAAACCAGAATTTCTACATAGTTATTCCAAAACTTCACCCGTCAATACCAGACTTTCCAGCATTCACCTCCAGACTGATCTATTGTCGTCTTCTCCTGATCCTGACCTTCCTTACCTGCTGGTTCCTGTTCCCCTGAAGGACTAGAGAAGTCTTTACCAGTTGTTCCGTTTGGATCCCACCGTCCCGTTACAGTATGTTCACACATACTTGAACAACAGGCTGACTGGGATTCTAGAGAAGGGTTCTTGTTGGGCAGCATGAAGTCTGTTTACTCTGGAGGATCATTTATTATCTGGATATCATTTGATCTGCGGTCTCTTTCCTATCAGTCTTCTACATAGAAAGTCTTCTTTCCTTAGACTTCCAGATGAAATGAAGTTATAGAGAGTGTGTTCTTGTTCCAGGTTGGTGGTCTGACCATGCTTGTGTGGGCTGTTGTGTGTGGGGCGGTAACTTCGGTCACCTTGGTTACACTCATCGTAATCTGTGGTAAGTCCAAGAGTTGATCAGAGTGTTAAAACGGTTGTGGTAATTTAACACCCACAACAACAGAGGACTTTGAGTCAACATGAAATAATCAGGCAATATGGTTTTAGTGCACAATAGTCAGTTTACATGGGCAGCACTGTGGCCTGACAGCAAGAAGGTCCTTGGTTCGGTTCCACTTGGGGCTTTCTGGTTGTAGTTTGTATGTTGTTCCCGTATCAGCGTGGGTTCTCTCCAGGTTGTCCAGACTCCTCGTACTATTAAAGATATGCAGCTTTGGTGAACTGGTCACTATAAATTGTCTGTAGGTTTGCGTGTCGATGGGTGTTTGTCTGTCTGAGTGGGTCTGGGATGAACTGGTGACTTGTCCAGGGTGTACCCCGCCTCTCGCCCATAGTCAGCTGGGATAGGCTCCAGCGTAACCAGTAACCCAGATTCAAAGAAGTGGCTGAAGATGAATGAATAGTTTTATAAATGTGTGGAATCAGACGTTAACTTTACGTTGGTCTATCTTACTGTTGTTTCTGGTTTCTGTGTCTCTTTAGTCAAAAGCCACACCTCCAATGGAACGTGAGTATTGTCCTGTCAACATAACACAACATGATATTTAAAGTATTTTGTGAAAATCAATGCCAACTGTGAACAATATAGGTCTGATTGGTGTTTGAGAGCATTTCAGGACCAGGAAACTCTCTGGAGAACAACTCAGTTAATTTCCCGATGGTGACAAATGTAGAACACGCTTCAGTGCACAAAATTACATATTAGCCAGCCTCAAGCTAGCACAAACAAAACAGCATACCACTCTAGTGACATTTAAATCATCAAATATAGAAGTGAACATAAAGATAGAACTTGTGAAACAGCAGAAGCAGAACCAACCATATATGGAGCAGGACTGAGTCCATGTTTACTTTGATCGAAACAGTAATTGCTTCTAAGACTTTTTGACGTTTCAATAAATCTTAATAAATCAAAACGGGCTAATAGATTACGAAACAAATATGAATGTAAGTGTCCTCTAAAATGTATTTTTTATTTGAGACACAGCAGAGGTGGAGAAAGATACTACGGTGGAGGCGGAGGCTTCTCTGGAGGCGGAGGCTTCTCTGGAGGCGGAGGCGGAGGCTGCGGTGGAGGTGGAGGTGGAGGTGGAGGCTGCGGTGGAGGTGGAGGCGGAGGTGGAGGTGGAGGTGGAGGCTGCGGTGGACATTGAGGTGGAGGCTGTGATGGAGGCGGAGGTGGCGGCTGTGATGGAGGTGGAGGCTGTGATGGAGGAGGCTGTGGTTGATGTGGAGGTGGATGCTGGCGTGGACGTCAAGGCTGCGGTGGAGGTTTTCAGCTGTTTCCCCTCTAAACATGTGACCCTCTGTTTAAATCACATTCAGATCTCTAACTTCACACTAATGAAATGTTCACTCTGTCTCTGGGCAGAGGACACTCTGGACACTCTGAGACATTTTTCACCATCATGACACCCTGTTGTTCTTTGTTCTTCAAACTTCATCTCAGACTGCTCTGGTGCTCTGATTTGTACTTCCTCTTGATACAAGATGAATAAAAATCATAGAAAAGACTGTTGGACTCTTGTCATCTATTAACTACCAGTTGATTGCTTCCTTTATTAAATCTCCATCACAAGAAGAACTGGAATAACAACAAAGAACAGACGTCAAAGAGTTAATGAAATGATCTCTAAAGAACTCTGGGAGGTTCTGGACTTCATCCCTGATGACGCTGGTCTGGATGGAGTTTTCTCCTCAGAAGGAAGCAGCACATTGATCCCATTGGGTCAGAGAATCATCATCTCATACTATTATAGTCCACAAAAGTCCAAACTCTGTCTTTAATTTGTTATGGATGTAAAGGTTTCCATGTAGTGTCACTTATTTGCTCTATGGAGCGATCTCTTTTCTTGAAGGAGAAACACACTGGCTGATCAGTCGTGACATGGTGGCCTCCTGCCAAATATTGTAAGAACCTTGAACTGGTTATTTCATTGTCATTTACTCGTCCAGTTGTGTATTAATGAAAGGAATGCAGCTTTCATAATCTCGACCGCTCGTCCGTTGGGGACACTTGTCTGACTGATTGTTGGTCATTCTGAGTTGAGATCTCTACATGTGCTCTGGATGAATAATGTGTTGAAAAGGAAGGATAGTCACATAGACATGTTGTTTGTTTTGGCTGTTCATTGGACACGTCAGTGAAGCTGTCAGAACTCCTGCCAAGACTTTCATTCATTTATGCCATCTAGTCTTTCTGTTCTGTCGCTGACTAATCCTGTCTTTCCAGAATTCCTCTGCACCTTCTTTCAGCCAATCAGTTCATTCCTGTCACGTGTGTTGTTCAGTCACCTGCTGGCCATCAGCCAATCAAGCTCCACTCCTTAAGCTGTGTTCATACTGGCATTCAAACTCCGACTTTTAACACATCCAGATTGAAAGGGGATGGCTCCTTTATAGTCTGAACTGTCACATACCACATAAGAACTTTTTTGAAAGAGAGACTGAAACCACTTTCTGATGTGACCCAGTCTGATCAAAATAAGATCCCTTTTGGACACTTGCTAAAAAGAGTGTGGACAGTACGCCCTAAAAATCGTATATGAAAGAGTGAGTTCTTCTACTGGTGAATGTTCTGTCCTTGATAACAATCTTGGCAATAAAGACATCAGACTGGATCTACCAATCAACACCAAGAACCTTCTCCACAGGCAGTAAATCCAGGTCCAGGTCTGTCCTTTGCATGTCCTTGACTTTCTGCTCCTCTGGTGTCGCAGCCAAACATCACACTTGTTGCTTCAAGCTGTGATTCAGATAAAAGTAATGCAGGAAACTGCTGATGACAAAGTTTGGTAAATTCACGACTGACACTTAATTAATTGATAACTTGGGCCTCCCACAGTCCACTGTGTTCCCACCGTCTCCTCATAGTGACCCATTTACAGTCCAACACATCATTGTCCAGATTGCATAGAGTCCATTACCAGCTGGTTTGAAGGCCTTGGAAGCACCTGCATTCCTTCCATCACTACACAACTGGAAGAGTAAATGACAATGAAATAACCAGTTCATGGTTCCTCATGGTTCCTTCACACAACATGAGGCAGGAGATCACAATGTCACAACTGATCAATGTGTTTGTTTGTACTTTGATATAAGAGATCACTCCATGGAGCAAATAACAGAACATGGAAGCATTTACATCCATAACAGATTAAAGATAGAGGTGGGTCTTTTGTGGACTATAATGATATACGATGATGAATCCAATGGGATCAATGTGCTTCATCAGAGATGAAGTCTAGAACCTCTCAGAGGTCTTTAGAGATCTCCTTCAAGTTGCTGTTGTTGTTTCAGTTCTTCTTTCGATGGAAATTTAATGAAGGAAACAATCAATTGATAGTATTTGAATGACAAGAGTCCAAAAGTCTTTTGTATGATTTTTATTCATCTTGTACCAAGAGGAACTGCAAGTCAGAGCACCAGAGAAGTCTGAGATGAAATCACCTGATGAACATCAGGACAGTCAGAACAGTGAAGAGACAATAATGCTCCATGACGTCACCTCCAGTCAGACCAACCAGCAGCTCTGAGGTCTCAGGAGTTGCCTCCACCTCCATGTTCATCTCCCCCTCCACATCTATCCTTAGTGAGGTGTGCAGCTCCTCCTCCAAAGCCTTCACCTCTAGGCTCAATCATGTGTGGAGATCCCCCACCACAGCCTCCACATCCAAGGTATTCGTTTCTGGCATCAGCTCTCTCTCTTTAAATTTAAAAAAAAAAGTTTTATAGGACACTCACATTTTTTTTAAAACAATTTCCAAATCCTCGATTAATTAAGAAATTACACTGGAACAAATCTTAAAATGTCAAATCTTTGGAGCAATTTCTGTTTACATCAATTCACTGGAAACTATCCAGTAATTTTAGTGTAAATCTTTAGATAACCAGCAAAACAACAACTCAATGAAAAGATAGCAAAGTGTAAACATGAGAGTAATTACCTGGGAGGAGAACGAGGAGTTCTGTGTGACAACTTCACTTGGGCATACTTCAGCAATGAGGGCTAGTACAAAAGTGGCTTTGCCTTGCCTTGGTTATGGTGAAGTCAGCTTACATTTGGTGAACTCGTTTGCTTGACTTCAGTCCACGCTGCAACAGCGTTTGAAGCAAGTTTCATGTTGATAAATTGGGGGTCGACAAGCATCACTGTCCCTCAACTGTGTGTGTTTATGTATGTGTAACCTGCCAATGTGTGTGTGTGTGTGTGTGTGTGTTCGAGTTGGGTGTGTCACCAGCGTCTCATATGAACATTAGCCCATGCTACCATTAGCCACATCCATCTCCGTGAGAGGGGTGGGTAACTTGTCATTGGTAGACAGCTGAAATTCATGACCACCGATCAGTTTTGGGGAAAAAATTATTGAAACTGATGGAAAAGAGTGGAATATGGGAACTTTTTTTAATATTTACATGGTAACGAACTGATTGTTCGAGTGGAATTTAAACATTTTTCTACCCACGTTTATAGGACTGTTCTTGACCCACCAGAGGGCATACTAGGACAACTCAAGGAAATTTAGAGGCCATTTCATCATCTCCGAAATTAGACAACCAAACCCGTGATTGACAGACTGGTGAAAGTACACCAAATGACAGTCAAGATAAGAATCGCTCTACTCCTCTCTCTCCTCGTAGTTAATAAAATCATATTTATGTTTTGTCTGACACATATATGTATGCATGAGTGTGAAGATAATTTCCCCATTGGGGATAATAAAGTGGACATTCTTTCTTTACGCTTTGGCTTCTTTTCATTGGGTTGTTGTTTAGTTGGTTGTCAAAAGGTTCACACAAAAATTATTGGATGGGTTTCCACGACACGGCAGAAAGTTGGAAACCTGATCAGGAAGTGACAAGCAAAACGTCTTGTTGGAATCAGAGGTGACTATGGGGGAGGCTTTGAACTAAAATGACCGGTAGGTCAAAAGGTGGTCATGATGAGGAGCTCCATCTTCATCACAACAGACCAGTACAAAACCTGAGTCCACCAAACAACACGGTCCCGGCTATGGAAACCTTCAGGTTCCTGGGTTCCATCATTCCCTGGACTTAAATTTGGTTTCCAATGTTGACTGCTTCAGTTATTTTCCTCTTGCTACACACTTATCTGGTAGCTCCACCCACATCATCAGCTGACTCCAATCACCTGCCAACTCAACCACTGCTCATCACCAGTCAAACCAGAATTTCTCCATAGTTATTGCAAAACTTCAGCCAATCAGTGCCCGATTTTCCAGCATTCACCGTCAGACTGATCTGTTGTCGTCTTCTCCTGATCCTGACCTTCCTTACCTGCTGGTTCCTGTTCCCCTGAAGGACTAGAGAAGTCTTTACCAGTTGTTCCGTTTGGATCCCACCGTCCCGTTACAGTATGGAGTATCATTTATTATCTGGATATCATTTGATCTCCTGCTGTCTCTTTCCTATCAGTCTTCTATATCGAAAGTCATCTTTCCTCAGACTTCCAGATGAAATGAAGTTATAGAGAGTGTGTTCTTGTTCCAGGTTGGTGGTCTGACCATGCTCCTGTCAGCTGTTATGTGGAGGGTGATAACTTTGGTTGCCTTGGTTACCCTCATCATGACCTGTGGTAAGTCCGAGAGTTGATCAAACAGCTGTGTTGATTTATTTACACCCACAACAACAGAGAGGGTTTATCATGGTTAAAGATGCACTACCCACATAAGATCCGGTCATCAGTCCAGAACAGTCTAGACTGGTCAGTCTACATCTTTTACTTTGTGTTTTGGAATCAGTCAGTTAAGTGTAAGTTGACTTGTCTTACTGGACTTCCTTATTTTTCTGTGTCTAAATAGTTCAAAGCCGGAGACAGAGGCCTAACCGTCCGTGAGTATTCTACTGTCAGAATCACTGTCCGGGTTGAGGAGACCAGAACTCTCCAGTCCACGTCAGGAAATTGCAGCAGTTTTTTTCTAACACATGTTAAATAAATAATTTGTGGTAATTATTAAATTTAAATACGTCAGTGACGGCAGTTTTCCGTTGAGCTAATATTTAATAAGCGCAAAACGATTTTGCCCATTAATTCTAGGAAGAACATCTGAAGAGATTGGCTAGTTAAATGATGAAGACTAGTATTGTAGCTAATATCTCGTCTCACTGCTTCACAACTGTTGTAGTTGAATTAAATTAGCCGTTACTAATTTTGCATGTTGCTCACCAGTTTGGTTATAAGTAAACAACACTGATTAGGGAAATGTAGATAAAATACAACTTGAATTCTATTCTATTTGAAATCATAGACAGTCCCTTCAGGTCATGAAACCACACTGCTAACACATTAGCCTGCGTTACGTTAGCAGGAACACAACAGCGTTCACTACAGTGACATTTTAATAACATCAAATACAACAAATGAACACAAACAGACTATGAGACAGAACATAAGTTGAATTGAGCAAATATAGAGTAGAAGTGAGTTCATGTTTACTTTGATTTAAACAGAAATTACTTCAAAATATTTTACTGACAATTTCAGATTTTATCCGTATTATTTTCTTAGGAAATCAAGAAGGGTTTGAAAATTGTGGGGGAAAAAAAATAAAAAATTATATATATATATATATTATATATATATATATATATATATATATATATATATATATATAATGTATATACTGTATATACTGTATATACTGTATATACTGTATATACTTGTGATCTTGAACATTTTGTTTCTTTATTTGAATCAAAAAAGATGGAGTCCTATGCACGGGAGAGACCACAAAGATGGAGGCATTGATCATGGAGGTAGAAGTGAAGGTGTTGGTGGAGACTGGGATGGAGACGCAGGGACAATTGATGGAGATGGAAATTATAATTCCAAAGATGGAGGCTATGGAAATGGACATTTCGATGGACAAGGATTTGGAGGTGGACATGGAGGTGCAGGTAGAGGCCGCTCCTGAGACCTCTGAGCTGCTGGATGGTCCGACAGGAGGTGACGGTGTCATGGAGCATGATTGTCTCTTCACTGTTCTGACTGTCCTGATGTTCATCATGTGATCCATGAACCAGCGCTCAGCTGTTTCCCCTCTGATTTGTACTTCCTCTTGATACAAGATGAGTAAAAACTTACCAAAGAACATTGGACTCTTGCCATTCATTAACTACCAGTTGATTCATTCCTTTATTAAATGTCCGTCAAAAGAAGAACTTGCCATGTTGCTCTGCTGTGCTGGGGCGTGTCAGGAGGCGGGGCTGAACTTTTGGGCAGAGCCTCGTCTCCACACCTGTGCCTGATCAGACCGATTAGTCTGAGGCCTTTTAAGCCGATGTGGACAGATACGGCTGCACCTTCATGATGGCGTCAGCACTGGTGTTTCTGGAGGCGTTTGCCTCTTCAGCTGAATGGCTGAAGAGTGAAGCATGCTAGAAAATTTAGTTTGTAAATGGATAAATACAAATAAACCTATACAGCCAAATTCTATTTACCTACCTTCAGAAGATGCAGCTGGTTGTGGCTGTGCTTCAGCTGAAGCTGGTGGCTGCCCTTCTCGGGGTAGATCGTGTAAAAACGCTGCACACGCAGATTTCAAGTAACGCACAGCTGACTGCGTTTGCATCTTCACACACTGGAAAACACCCTCGAATTCATTTGCAGTCAGTGGCTACGAATTGGTGGGCAGAGTGGTCAGAGCAGCTTCCACTGGGTCTCTGTTCAGAAAAGCGTTAAAAGCCATTTTTCACTGGTTTTTATTGAACAAAACGTGAAAAAAAAAACCTCAGCGTTATAATTCTGCCATTGTGGGCGGAGTTCCTGGAGCTACCAGGTGTGGATTGTGGGCGGATCCTTCCTGGTGTGGCTGAGGGCTAGAAGTCCACGCCCATGAAGCCGTTATAAACTGTGACGTCACAGTGTTGGTCGGTTTGGTTCACACCCACGTACGTTCTATTTTTAATGATCTTATCAGCATTCAGGAAAACGCTGCAGGAATTTTACGCAACAAAGGTCGTGTGCGATCTGAGATTAAGAACAAATTATTTGTAAAATTGTAGTGACAACAGCATCATGTCAAACTAACGTGTGTTAAAGAAATGAGTCAAATCATTCTTAATAAAACTGGTACAGACCACTTAAAGAGTTATTTCATGGCCTCAACAAAAACAGCATCAACGAACAGAAACACGTTTCTATTTATGACGGAATTCAACGTAACGTAAAGAGGAAACCAATGACATAATTGTGTCATGTGACATTCTCACATGACAAAACCTTTAAAAGCATAAAATTTATTTTGCAGTGCTCAGATTTTTTTTTTCACTATTTGTCTTGTAGGTTTCTTTAAAACGATTTCAACACTACTTTCTAATTCTTATATAGTTCTGTCACAGACGTGGTCAAACTATGGCCAGCGGGCCAGGTCCGGCTCCTTAGGCTTTGTAATTCGGCCCGCCAAACATGTTAAAAATATATAACGAAATGTAGCTATGGTGGTTTTTAAATGTCATTTGCATTTTCTTCTTTCTAAATCACACATATTCAAAGAAATATTTTCTTGATTAAATTATGAATGGTGAAGATTCTACTGAAATACATGATATAATATGATAAGAAAGGTTTCGGGAAATAGTTTCCAAACTCCTGTAAATTAATAGAAAACGCCACAGACTCAAAAACACCAGTGCAGTGTCATCAGAGATGAAGTCCAGAACCTCTCAGGGTTCTTTAGAGATCATGTCCATGGACTGTTTTGATGTCTTTTTTTTCTGTTTTTGTTTTACTTCTTCTTGTATTGGTATTTAATGGATGACAAGAGTCATGCTCCATGACCCCGTCACCTCCTGTTGGATCATCCAGCAGCTCAGAGGTCTCAGGAGCTGTATTGACCTCCATGTCCACCTGCATATCCACATCTCTGCTTCCATCTCCATTTCTGCCTCCAGCCCCACCAAAGTCCCCACCTCAGCTGTAGTCTTTACCTCCAGGAGGTCTGCATTGGAAAGTATTGACATTATAAGACTTGGAATTTGTAGTTCACTTCATTTATTCTGATCATTTTCTATCAATCAATTAATCAACCTTTATTTGTATAGTGCTTCATCACATAAGCAGAAATGTCAAAGTGCTTTAACAGACAGAGAAACCCAACAGGACATAAAAAACATAAGCAACAGTGGCGGGGTAAAAACTCCCTCATTGAGGAAGAAATTCGGGGCAGGATCCAGACTCTGGAAGGCGGTCGTCCGCCTTGACTGGTTGGGTGGAAAAGGAAATACAATGGGGGAGAGACAGGGCAAGGGAAGGAGAGAGCGAGAGACAGAGAGTGGCAGATGGAATTCTTGAATAAATAAACACACTGGGTATCTGAGGACCAGAGACTCCTTTTGTCTGTTTATGTGGCACCCTGAACATTTATTTAGGTAAGATTACGTTCGTAATTGTTTTGTGTTCATTTGTTAAATCTGTTTGGTTTCCCTCCATTATTCTTATTCTTAATATTGTTTATAAGTTCATATAAACCTACGAGACACACCTGCTTCACCTGAGTTAAACGTAGTGTAATACTCATTTAGGCCAGCAGGTGTCAGCACCAGCGGTGAGAGGGACAGACGGCAGCTGACTTCCGGTGAGTCAGGAAGTGGTTAGGAGAGAGAGAACATTGTCATCATTGGACAAGTGTAACGTTGAGACGCAGAGGAGCAGACAGGAGACGTGGGGGGTTAATGAACGGTTGTCTCCCACGGGTATGTTTCTGTTTCTGAATGTTAAAAAGTGTTAAATGTTAAACTTTGGTCCCTTTTGTTCGGCTTCATGATCATTTTGTTTTTATTTTGTTTCAGTGTTATATACTGTATGTGATTGAGGACTGAGAATGCCTCTGACAATGATGTGCTGCATTGCTGGGGAGGCACAGGCGCAGGAAGGAGACGTGGGGAGGTTAATGAACTGTTGTCTCCCACAGGACACCAAACAGAGAACAGAAAACTGCAGTATTTGAGTCATCCTTTTGCCTGCCTATCCACAACCGTTACATGTGCACATGTACTTGAACAACAGGCTGACTGGGATTCTAGAGAAGGGTTCTTGTTGAGCAGCATGAAGTCTGTTCACTCTGGAGGATCATTTATTATCTACATGTCATCTTATCTCCTGCTGTCTCCTTCCTATCAGTCTTCTCTATAAAAAGTCATCTTTCCTCAGACTTCCAGATGAAATGAAGTTATACAGCAGGGGTGTCAAACTCATTTTCACTGGGGGCCACATCAACATAACCATGTAGTTTTTGGTCAAACTTTTGACCTATTTCTTTATAGACACTCTTTTTAGACCTTTTATGCTCTCGCGGCCCACATTTGGCCCCCGGACCTTGTGTTTGACACATGTGTTATAGAGAGTGTGTTCTTGTTCCAGGTTGGTGATCTGACCATGCTTGTGTGGGCTGTTGTGTGTGGGGCGGTAACTTTGGTCATCTCAGTTACCCTCATCATGACCTGTGGTAAGTCCAAGAGTTGATCAGCCAGTGTTAAAATGGTTGTAGTAATTTGTTAACGCCCACAACAACAGAGAGAGAAGTTTGATCCAACATGAAGCAAAGAAAATCAATCAATATGGGTTTAGTCCAGAATAGTCAGTCTACATGGGCAGTACTGAGGCCTGACTGTAAGAAGGTCTGTAGGTTAGAGTTTGTCTGTCTTTATGAGTGGGCCATTGATGACCTGGCAACTTGTCCGGGGTAACTCACCTCTCACCCATAGTCAGCTGGGACTGCTGTGACCCAGTTTCAGATAAACGGCTCAAGACGAATGGTTTATAAATGTTTATAAATGTGTGGAATTAGACGTTGGTCTATCTCAATGTTGTTTCTGATTTCTGTGTCTCTTTAGTCAAAAGCCACACCTCCAATAGAACGTGAGTATTGTACTATCAAAATAACACAACATGATATTGAAGTTATCTTCTGAAAATCAGTGCTAAGTGCAAACCGTAGAGTTCTGTGTTGTGTTTGAGAGAATGTCAAGACCAGGAATCTCTCTGGAACACATGAATGACACTTTAATAACATCAAATTCCCAAATGAACAAAATGTATTTCTTTTTATTTGAATCAATAAATGAGAGCTCTTCCTCCGGTAGGGGACACAGCAGAAGCGGAGGTAAACACTTCAGTGGAGGCTACGATGGGGGCGGAGATGGAGGCTACGATGGGGGTGGAGATGGAGGCTACGATTGGGGTGGAGACTGTGATGGAGGTGGAGGTGGAGGCTGTGATGGAGGTGGAGGTGGAGGCTGTGATGGAGGTGGAGGTGGAGGCTGTGATGGAGGTGGAGGCTGTGATGGAGGTGGAGGTGGAGGCTGTGATTGATGTGGAGGTGGATGCTGGCGTGGACGTCACGGCTGCGGTGGAGGCGTTCAGCTGTTTCCCCTCTAAACACGTGACCCTCTGTTTAAATCACATTCAGATCTCTAACTTCACACTAATGACATGTTCACTCTGTCTCTGGGCAGAGGACACTCTGGACACTCTGAGACATTTTTCACCATCATGACACCCTGTTGTTCTTTGTTCTTCAAACTTCATCTCAGACTGCTCTGGTGCTCTGATTTGTACTTCCTCTTGATACAAGATGAATAAAAATCATACAAAAGATTGTTGGACTCTTGTCTTCTATTAACTACCGATAGATCCTTGATTAAATTTCCAAAACAAAACGAACTGGAACAATTAAAGAAACAGGCATGAAGAGTCCATGAATATGACCGATCTCTGGTTGGTCCCTTTGGGTAAAAGATTCGTCATCTTTTATTTTTAGATTCAGTCCCATCTTTATCTTTAATCCGTTTTGTAGCTAAAGTTTTCCATATTTTGTAACTTATTTGAGAGTTTCTTTTATTTTTCATTATACAGTAACGTACAATGAAATTACTTTTGCATAGCCCACTAGTGAGGGAGCGTCGGGCCGCTGCTTTCACTGATGTGGTGCCACTTAAGGGGTGGGGGGGTGAGGAAAAATAAACAGCTCTCCACCATGATTCCTACACCGTAGAGAGACGGGCAAAAAAAAAAAGGTCAGAACTTGTCTTGGCCTTGTCTCCTCTGGAGAAATTTCCTGGTTACCATCAGCTTGTCTCCTCATGGGGGTAAAAATGGGGGAAAAGATGGGACTAAAGCCAATTCTGTCTTCTCTATAGTCCACTGTAATTGATTATTACGGTGGAATCTACACATGTTGTTTCCGTAGACTCAGTACGGACCTGAGCTGTGGTTGGGGCTGTGCTGAACTGTTTTTGATCCACCAGACGGCGCACTAGGACAACCTAGAGGCCATTTCATCATCCCCGTTATAAAAACTAAGGTTTGATATTGTTCAATCAATGATTGTTAGAAGGTTTATGACATTCCAGCTGTTGGGAGTCCTTTGACGGAGACAGGGTCGCTCTGCTTCTCAGTCTCCTAACAGGTAGTAACTCATGACATTTAAACTTTGACTCCTTTTCATTGGGTTGCTGGTTATGAGAAGGTTTATACAGTAATTACTGGATGGGTTTCTTGCTGGAAACAATTTTTTTTAAGTTTTCCCAGTTTTCATCACAACAGAACAGAGTCCACCAAACAACACAATCTCTGCTATGGAAAACTTCTGGTTACTGGAGTCCATCGTTTCCTGGATTTAACTTTGGCTGCTTTAGTATTTTTCCACTCACCTGCTCACTTATTTTATAGCTCCACCCACTCCATCATTAAAGTCCAATCACCTATCAAATCAGCTGTTTTTCTTAGCTATAAATCCAGTATTTCTCCGCAATCTTTACCAGACAAGACTTTCAAACAGTCACCGTCAGACTGATCTGTTGTCGTCTTCTCCTGATCCTGACCTTCCTTACCTGCTGGTTCCTGTTCCCCTGAAGGACTAGAGAAGTCTTTACCAGTTGTTCCATTTGGATCCCACCGTCCCGTTACAGTATGTTCACACATACTTGGACAACAAGCTGACTGGGATTCTAGAGAAGGGTTTTTGTTGGGCAGCATGAAGTCTGTTTACTCTGGAGGATCATTTATTATCTGGATATCATTTGATCTGCTGTCTCTTTCCTATCAGTCTTCTACATAGAAAGTCATCTTTCCTCAGACTTCCAGATGAAATGAAGTTATAGAGAGTGTTCTTGTTCCAGGTTGGTGGTCTGACCATGATTGTGTGGGCTGTTGTGTGTGGGGCAGTAACTTTGGTCATCTCAGTTACCCTCATCATGATCTGTGGTAAGTCCAAGAGTTGATCAACCAGTGTTCAAACAGCTGTGGTAATTCGTTAACACCCACAATAACAGAGGACATTGATTCAACAGGAAGCAAAGTCATTTAATTCAGAATACTCAGTCTACATGGGCAGTACCGATGCCTGACAGCAAGAAGGTCCTTGGTTCGATTCCACTTTGTGACTTTCTGAGCGTAGTTTGTATGTCGTTCCCGTGTCTTGCATGGGTTCTAATTGGGTTCTCCAGACTCCCCCCACCACCAAAGACATGCAGCTCAGGTGAATTGGTTGTTATGAATTGTCCGTAAGTTTTTAATTTTGAGAGGGTGTTTGTCTGAGTGGGCTAGGATGAAATGGCGACTTGTCCAGGGGGTCAGTCATCTCTCGCCCGTAGTCAGCTGGGATATGCTCCAGCATAACCAGTGACCCGGATTCAGAGAACTGGTTGAACCTCAATGAGTGGTGTTTAAATATTTATAAAAGTGTGGAATCAGACGTTAACTTTACGTTGGTCTATCTTACTGTTGTTTCTGATTTCTGTGTCTCTTTAGTCAAAAGCCACACCTCCAATGGAACGTGAGTATTGTCCTGTCAGCATAACACAACATGATATTTTAGTTATCTTCTAAAATGACTTATATGACAAGAAGGTAATAAACAACTCCGTTTATTGCCCAATTGTGACAAATACAGAATGCACATCGTTCAGTGTACAATATTATAGACACGCCCCTCTCTTCATGATACCAAACTGCTAACAGATTAGCCTGTGTCAAGCCAGCAGGAACCAAACTGTGTACCACAACAGCAACATTTTATTAAAATCAAATACACAAATGAACAAGCAGTGAAACAGCAGAAGCAGAACTGAGCAAATATGGAGCAGGACAAGTTTCAGACACTGACTTCATGTTTACATTCATAAACAGAAAAAGAGGGAGATCTTACGGATACGGTGGAGGTGGAGGCTTTGGTGGAAGTGGAGGCTGTGGTGGAGGTGGAGGCGGAGGTGGAGGAGGAGGAGGAGGAGGAGGAGGCTGCGGTGGAGGTGGAGGCTGTGGTGGAGGAGGAGGCTGTGGTGGAGGTTGAGGTGGAGGCTGTGGTGGAGGAGGAGGAAGCTCATGAAACCTATGAGAAGTAGAAGATATGTCCTTTATTTATCCCCTTGGAGAACTTATTTTTTTGAGCTGGTTGTTCCTCTTGGTACAAAACAAATAAAAATCATATAAAAGACCGTTGGACTCTTGTCATCCATTAACTGCCAACTGATTAACTCCTTTATTAAAACAGTAGATCTCATCGGGTCTCTGAAGAACTCTAAAAGGTCCTGGACTTCATCTCCGGCGACGCTGCTCTGGATGGAACTTTCTACACAGAAATCAACATCCAACAACCCCAAAGATAAACTGATCTAGTGACATATCTCAAAGGGAAATGTGGAAACCACCATGAATGAAGTGCTGTCCAGATGGGTTTAACTCGCTTGAGGCATGGTCTTCTGTGACACCTTCCATCTCTGCTGTCTTTAACTCAACAGGTAGAAATTAGTTGTTCACAGTCATAGCGGTCTGTTCACATTGACCATTGAACGCATCACATCTGTACATTTGTACCTGAGATCTTGTACCTTTGGTTTGGTTTGCCCAAACATGTGACCACTGGTAAGGGTAGGAACATTGTCTGATGGGTAAATTAATGATGTGGCTTTGGGGAATAGTTGCGTCTCAATCACAACAGAACAGTTCAAGGCTTTAGTTCCACACCAAACACTGCCTCTGCTATAGAAACCTTCAGTTTCCTGGGTTCCATCATTTCCAGGCCTTAAAGAGTCTTTCCAATGTTGCCTCGAAACTCAGAAAGGCACAGCAGAAGATGTACTTCCTGTACCAGCTCAGGAAGTTCCACAGGAGACACTGCTCCGTTTCTACGACATGACTATGCAAGACAGGTGGAAAGGGAAGGCAGAACAACATCACGGGTTCCAACTCCTCCGTCTTGTAGGTGCAACAGAGCAACACCAAAAAGTTGTATGAGACCCAATCTGCCATCTCATCTTCTACTGCTTCAGTACTTTTCCACTCACCTGTTCCCTAAGTTGATTGTTCCACCCATCTCATCACCTGATCACTAATCTCTTGCCCATCAGCTATCAAACCTATATTTAAGCTCCACGCATGTTTATCAGACAACACTTTCCTGCATTCACCTCCACACCAGGTAACTCCAGGAACTCCACCTGCAATGGGAGATTTACATAACTGATGTTGTGTAAAACCTGAATGTTGATAAGGGTTAAGAACCATAAAAAGCGTTTCCTGAAACACCAGTCATCATGTGACGCTCAAAGGTTGACATCAGTCAAAACTCAGTTTATAATGGTGACGTTTCCACCATCAGCGAGGTCTTTGAGCGTCACATCAGAGGAAACCTCTGAGGTTTACCATCTGCCCTCATGTCCGCCTCAAAGTTTCTATTTCTACAGAAAATAAAATGAAGACTTCTTGATTCTGGATTTTGCTTTTATATGTGATAGAATTGAACAAATATTACATATTTCCAATCATTTGTTCCTATTTTCGAAAAAAGTCATTTCATATAAGATATAAAAGTCACTCCACAAATTTAGTCTGCATTGCAAATTTTATTTATAGCTGCTCAATATTCAGGTCCAGGAAGCAGCCAAAAGCCAAATGCTGCAAACAGGAAGTCACATGTTGACCATGTGTCATCGACCAATGATTTTAAAGTGCTACACTTTCTTTTAAAGCATCACTTCATTTATTCTTTTCTTTAGTCCACCGTTGCTGGATTTTCATGAATTCTCCAATTCCACTCTTTGTTCAAATCGTGGCTAATTCTTTCTAGTGTAGATCATTTTGTACAGTGTGGATCATTTTTTACAGCGTGTGGTGCATTTGTGTGTTACTTTTTTTTAATTTTTTTTTTTTGTGGTGTTAGTGATGTCAGTCTGTCAGATGTGAGTTGGTTCATGATGAGGATCCTTCTGCTCCTGACTCTCCTCACAGGTACAAACTCTCATCATGTTTATTTCTCATTGACATAACCTATATTTCATTGATTTAAATTAATAAAATAATATTTTTTTTCATTATCTTACACTTGAAACAAACTTCTCGTTTGCTCATCATTTGTTTTCTGACCATGTCCATTAGCATTAGCATCAGTGTTTGCAACAATAGTACCTTCAGTCTTTCCTGCAAACTATTTTGGATTGACCGTTTAAAGATCAATTTAAATAAAGTTGCGCTGATTTGAATAGAAAAAGTTCATTCTTACATGTGTCAGCATTATAGAGAGAAAATGTGTTTCTTTTATTTTCATGTCTTTTTTTGCGTTTTTTGTGTTTTACACAAAAACATGTTTCAGTCATTGTTACCAATTGGTTGGTTGGTTGGTTGGTTGGTTGGTTGGTTGGTTGGTTGGTTGGTTGGTTGGTTGGTTGGTTTTCAGAAGGGTTAGGGTTAAAATTATTGGACGGATTTGGGTGGGACTTGGCAGATATTTTTTTCCATTTTTAAACTTTTTCCCAAAGTTTGCAACAACTCCCAAAAATCTTCTAAGAACTTTTATGGTGGAATCGAGGTGATGGAGTGACTCCTGTCTCACCTTCTAGCTTTAGTATCTCCATCAGATTAACAAAAGCTCCTCTGACTCTGATTGGTGGAAACCATAAAAACAACAATTTTAACAAACTCCTGTTTTCTGTTTCCCTACAGTCAGTGAATGCACCAGCAGTACAGTCGTGGGTCAAACCGGTCGGGTCATCGTTCTGCCATGCATGTACGACGTCGCCTCTTATGGGCGTCTGTCGGTCTGTTGGGGTCGGGGTCAAATCCCAGGATCGGGCTGCAGCGACCAGCTCATCTCCACCGACGGCACGACGTCAACGGACGCCGTTTCCAGCAGGTATCGGTTAGCGGGACGCCTAGAGGACGGCGACGTCTCCCTGACGATCCTGAACGCCAGAGAGTCCGATGCTGGAGTCTACGGGTGTCGGGTGGAGATACCCGGCTGGTTCAACGACCACAAACACCACTTTGAGCTGGTCATCGAGGCAGGTGAAGTTTACATGATTGATTTGTTCGGTTATTATTGATTAGTATCAAGTTTCCTGTTTAAGATGTTTAACCGTAACGAAGAACGTACAGACTTAATGAAGACTCTAAACCCCCCAACTTCTTCGCTAAATGTGGCCATCCGGATGTAGCCTGGGTGTGTCCTCCAGATCTGTCACGGTCATGCAACTTAATCATTGATGCGTTTCAGTTGCCACGACGACTACATCAGGAATGTCGAACGCAACAGCCAATCGTGAAACAACAGGTACAAGTCACCGTCGTTCAGGGTCAGTTCAGACCGGTCTCGTTGACCTTTGAACCCAGACTCAGAGGATGTTTTTTCCTTCATCGTGACATCATATTCCTGAGACAGCTCTGCTTTCGCTTCCTCCTTCTCCAGGTCAGCTGACTTCCACAGAGATGCTTCAGACTTCCTCTTTCGACGGCGTCAAGGTGGCGGTGAGACGCTCTCACTTCCTTTGTGCAAACTCTGTCCTTTATGTCTCTGTTTTTGTTCTCTGGCGAAGACAAAATTCAAATTTAGGTTATAGTTTTTGGCTTCATGGCGCCCCCTATTGGTGCGTCGGACATCACTGTTTGACAGTTTGACATAAAACTTGATCAGTTAGACGCATCTGACTGTTAGCATCAGCTAGCAGCTAACTCAAAGAAGACGACTCGGGAGATTCTTTCGCTCCTTTCCTTCCGAGCAGACGACGAGTTTGTTTCCGACGCTAACGCAAGTTTGCGTTTGTTTCCTCAGGCCGGGTCCGGTCTGAGCGTGGTTCTGTTCTCGGGTCTGGTCGGCACGGTAACTATGGTCGCAGTGGGCGGACTCCTCATCTTCATCATCAGTAAGTTCAACATTTCTGAGAAGTCTAACACGGCTAAAGGTCACATGATGGTGATGAAGACGCTCAATTTTCCCACCGTTATCGCAGACGCTTGAACTAACCACAGGTCATCTCATCTCCGCAGGGCGTGAAACTAAATCTTCTTTGTCGATGACGTTGTTTTCTATATTTCTGTGTCTCTGCAGTTAAAAGACGACGACGCGACAAAAAGTGAGTGTGGTCATGTGACTCGTTGTAACTGGGAAACACATTCAGCAGCTCAGAGGCCGTGATCACGGCATTTGGGGGGTTTGTGGTTAAAGTAAAGCTGCAGACGGACTCGTTGGTGACGTGTCATGAGTCAGCAGAAGCTTCACGACTCGGCGGTTTTATCTCTCCGGGTGTTTCTTCACCATAAGCTCTTCTTGGTCTTCGTTCCACCATCGTTCTCAGATGGTTCGCCCAGATGAGAACCACAAACCACGTGTCGCATTTCTGAAGAACAGAAACCGATGAGCAAAGATTTATCGGAATTTATCGCTTTCAAAACCGCTTTGGACGATTTTTTAAAAGACAACAGATATTTTTAGAAAGATTTTATCGCTATTTGAATATTTAATCCAAAAAGCCATGATAAAAAATAGGAATATTACCTTCAATTTTTAAATGTAAAATTGCAAATTTCAAATTGCAATTGGGAAATTGCGCATTTCCTAATAACGGACTATCTTATCTGAAATGTGTTAACAAAACCTGTCCTTTCTTTCAGCCCCCCTCATCAGGAGGTCAGCAGTCTGGTGTTCTATCAGTCGTCTTCGTCCGCTCTGGGCCTCCACGGTCGAGCTCCAGCGGTGGAGAACATCTACCAGATGGATGCAGATGATGATGATGGAGACAGCTTCGGGGGTTACTATGGGAACCTTAATGGAGGCGGCCACGCGGGCAGCTATAGCGGTAGCTGTGGAAGCTATAACGGAGGGGGCGATGCTGGTTGCTATGGAGGTAGCTATGGAAACTTTAACGGAGGCGGCGGTAGGGGTAGCGTTGGAGGCCACTGCCCCTGCTGACCAGCTGATTCAGGAGAAGAACAAGAAAACAGGAACTCCTCGCTTCCTACGAGGCGTTCAGGGCCCTGCAGTTCATCAGGATGTTGGTAGAAGAGGACATGAAACTGACCCGTGGAGAACTTCTGGACTTTATGTGGCTGCTCTGGACCGAGCTTCCTCTGCAGACGGCCAAATTTAACCTGCAGCGAACGCAACTTCCACCATCGACAGTGTTTGTTTTAGCCGTTAGGAACCTGATTCCTGCATCGGTTTCAGGACGTCGGCGTTGCTATACGGCGTCTGAGGGTTTAGGGACAGACGGACGTCTGAAACTCTTTATAGGCATCGTTTTTCCTCTCGTTCAACACTTGATTTGTCATTTTGGTCGTGTGGGTCATGTGATGTTACTGTACATTATCTCAAATGTTAACATGCTACCAGTGGCTGAACGAGCTAACTAGTACCTGCAGTAGACTAAGTTCCTACGTTACTTCAAGGCATTCACAGGGTTAATAATTTAAATAAATTATGTTGATTATGTGTATATAGATATCAAAATTACGCGAATTCCCAGAGGAAACTGAATTTTGTTTTCCATTTTAAAAAAATAAAGGCTTGTTTGTAAAGAACAGTACATATTTTGTTCTATTTTGTTCTATGTTCTATATTTTGTTCTTCTGTCTAATTTGTTCGCACCTTCAGTTTCTGCAAAATTAGTTCAGAAGAAGCTGATGATCCTAAAATAATGACTGAAGTAGATCCACTTGTCAGGTGCAGTTCATGGGGTGACCACAAGGGGGCAGCACCAGTAGAACTCAAAGTCAACTGCAAGTGGAACGTTAGATGGGATCTCAAGTCACATCCCATAATAGTTTTGATACCAATGAAAATAAAAATCAGTGTTTTATTGATTACTTGGTTTATTTATAGAATTAATTGTGACAGAGAAACACTGAAGACATTTTTATGGGGGGCTCATGCAGGAAGTAGGTGATGCTTTAGGCTGCGTTCAAACTACAGCCAATCAGATTCCAATCAGATTTCCTTCCATATCTGATTTTTAGGGCTGACTGTTCACAATGTTTTTAGCAAGTGTCCAAATGCAATCTGGCTCTGTTCAGACTGGGCCACATTATCGTCCGATCTGACAGGTTGCCGTAACAACGACGTTGGGGCGGAGTCGTCGTTCAGTGCGTGTAACGTGTGAGGTCATATAATTGCGATGGCAAAAACAACAACAATAAACATGAAGTTTTGTTACCTTAGCGTGTTGGCGATATCACTGTCTGGTAGAGGCGGAGAAAACACACACACCGGATATTGTCAACTTCTTCCTCCATTTTTTACCGTTCTGAATTGCACGACACTCTTCCTTCTGGTGCCTTGCTGTCTCGTCACGGATATGACGTCACGGTCCACCATATCCAATCAGAGAGTTCAGACTGTTCAGACTGAGATGAGATATCCGATATCAATCTGGATGGAATGAAAATCGTATATAGACGACTAGACTCTACTAGAGACTTGAGTCTCTAGAAGACTTTTTCTCCCATTGTGTTTCCATCACACACGCCGTTCTCCACCAAATTTGTCTCTCTGGCACCATTCTCCATCACTTCCGTTACTCGCCAAATTTGCCAATCAAGGAACTGCCCGGAGTCCAGTCCAGTGGCGACATCCAAGCCAGGTGGACCATCAGGCGTCTCGGGAGGGGGAAGCAGTGCAGCATCCACACTGTATATAGTGGGGATGGGGAGCTACTGACCTCAACTCGGGACGTTGTGACTCGGTGGGGAGAATACTTCGAAGACCTCCTCAATCCCGCAGACACGCCTTCCCATGAGGAAGCAGAGTCTGGGTTCTCTGAGGCGGGCTCTCCTATCTCTGGGGTTGAGGTCACCGAGGTGGTTAAAAAGCTCCTCGGTGGCAGGCCCCCGGGGGTGGATGAGATCCGCCCGGAGTTCCTAAAGTCTCTGGATGTTGTGGGGCTGTCCTGGTTGACACGCCTCTGCAAAATCGCGTGGACTTCGGGGACAGTGCCTCTGGATTGGCAGACTGGGGTGGTGGTCCCCCTTTTTGAGAAGGGGGACAGGAGGGTGTGCTCCAACTACAGGGGCATCACACTCCTCAGCCTCCCTGGCAAGGTCTATTCAGGGGTTCTGGAGAGGAGGGTCCGTCGGGAAGTCGAATCTCGGATTCAGGAGGAGCAGTGTGGTTTTCGTCCTGGCCGTGGAACAGTGGACCAGCTCTACACCCTCCACAGGGTCCTTGAGGGGGCATGGGAGTTCGCCGGTCTACATGTGTTTTGTGGACTTGGAGAAGGCGTTCGACCGTGTTCCTCGGGGGGTTCTGTGGGGGGTGCTTCGGGAGTATGGGGTACCGGACCCCTTGATAAGGGCTGTTCGGTCCCTGTACGACCAATGTCAGAGTTTGGTCCGCGTTGCTGGCAGTAAGTCGGATTCGTTTCCAGTGAGGGTTGGACTCCGCCAAGGCTGCCCTTTGTCACCGATTCTGTTCATAACTTTTATGGACAGAATTTCTAGGCGCAGCCAAGGCGTTGAGGGTGTCCGGTTTGGTGGCCTCAGTATCGCGTCTCTGCTTTTTGCAGACGACGTGGTGCTGTTGGCTTCATCAAGCCGTGATCTCCAACTCTCACTGGAGCGGTTCGCAGCCGAGTGTGAAGTGGTTGGGATGAGAATCAGCACCTCCAAATCTGAGACCATGGTCCTCAGACGGAAAAGGGTGGAGTGCCCTCTCCAGGTTGGGGATGAGATCCTGCCCCAAGTGGAGGAGTTCAAGTATCTTGGGGTCTCGGTCACGAGTGAGGGTACAATGGAACGGGAGATCGACAGGCGGATCGGTGCAGCGTCTGCAGTGATGCGGACTCTGTATCGGTCCGTCGTGGTGTAGAAGGAGCTGAGCCGAAAGGCAAAGCTCTCGATTTACCGGTCGATCTACGTTCCTGCCCTCACCTATGGTCACGAGCTGTGGGTCGTGACCGAAAGAACGAGATCCCGGATACAAGCGGCCGAAATGAGTTTCCTCCGCAGGGTGTCCGGACTCTCCCTTAGAGATAGGGTGAGGAGTTCGGTCATCCGGGAGGGACTCAGAGTCGAGCCGCTGCTCCTCTGCATCGAGAGGAGCCAGATGAGGTGGCTCGGGCATCTGGTCAGGATGCCTCCTGGACGCCTCCCTGGTGAGCTGTTCCGGGCACGTCCTACGGGGAGGAGGCCCCGGGGACGACCCAGGACACGCTGGAGAGACTATGTCTCCCGGCTGGCCTGGGAACGCCTTGGGATTCTCCTGGAGGAGCTGGATGAAGTGGCTAGGGAGAGGGAAGTCTGGGCTTCCCTGCTTAAGCTGCTGCCCCCGCGACCCGACCCCGGATAAGCGGAAGAGAATGGATGGATGGATGGATGGATGGATGGATTAGAGAGAGGCAGAAAATATGAGATAACTTTGAAGTTGATGGAAGTTGGTCCAACAACCAATCACATCCAGGGAATGTTGAAACCAAATGAGCTACAGACTCAAGTTCCCGGTGACTCTGTCGATCAGATCAGACGGACCCGGACCGATAGCGACCATGTTGTACGATCCAGAGGCGACTCCAGTCTTTTCTGAATCCTCTATCAGACTGGCCAGAAGCCCGAGTTCTTTGGCCTCCGCTAGTAGATCAATAAGAGTGTCTTCATTGGGGGCCTCCACCACCTTCTTGGGCTGGCCGCAGTATATCCACTGTTTGAGGATCTCAGGGTTCCCACCTTGAGCCTGTTTGTAAGATGATATGGCAGCGTGGGAGCACTGGGCGGCCATTATTCCTGGACTCATCTTCAGGTCATTTCTGACCACTAGAACCAGTTTGAACTCGCCTTCTTCTATCAGGACGCTCGCTTCGCCGGCGCCGTTCCCCAACGCTGCCAAGGCTGCCAACGTTCCCCAACGCTTTGTTGGGTCAAAGCGCCTCTGAAGGTACCAACCAAGGAACAGTCCACAGCCCAGTCCCGCGGCGACACCCAAGCCAAGTGGATCATAAAACAGATCCATAGGTACACCTGCGAAAACTACAGAAGACAGATTGTAAGTAAGGTGGAAATTCAAAGATGGCAACAACAGCTTTAATTTAACAAAACAAATCATGGTCATTGATCAACTGACAATAAATCAAATAAATTTAATCTTCAGTTTGATCAAACTAAGTTTGACTGACACTTCTAGACCAGTAGAACAATCTTGAACTGACTTTCACGTCCCGTGCTGTTCGCCTCTCCAACGCCGTTCCCAATCGCTTTCACGACACTTTGGAATGTTGAACCAAAGCGGCGCCAAATTTGCTGGTGAAGTCCACTGTCGACATCAAAGCCAGGTGCTGGTGGACGATAGAACATAGGCAGACTTAATCCTGCAAAAAGGAAAGAACACAGGTTGCAGGTAAGGTGGAAAGTCTGAGAAATTAACAAATCAAGGTCTTTGAACAACTAACCAAACAAGATCAAATTAACTTAATCTGCAGTTTGATTAAACTAAACCTTAATGACACACTTCAGTCTTTTCGGATCAGTAGAACCAGTTTGAACGGACCTTTTACTGCCTTTGCACTTGCATCACCGGCGCCGTTCTCCATTACTGTCACGATACTTTTGGAGGTTGGGCCAGAGCAGTGCCGCATTTTCCAACCAAGGATCAGCCCGCATCCCGTTCCCGTGGCGATACCCAAGGCAATGGGACACAAAGAAAAACGCATAGCTAACGCTGCAAAAACGAATGAACACAGATTGTAAGTAAGGTGGAAATTCTGTTTCAAAAAAGAGTCACGATTTATCTGGAAACCCACGATCTGAAGGAAAAACCTGATGCGTGCAAGATTCTGGTTTCACCTCTGTGAGACAAGTTTGATGTGATACAAAGTTTAAAGAACGGGATACACTCGTGTGTGTACAGATAAATGCCAACTCAGAGCTTTGATGTCTTCATGACTTATTTTGATCTTTATCATCTTCATCTTCCATTCCCACTTCATCCAACGTCACGGGTTGCAGGGTGCTTGAGCCTATCCCACCAAACTCTGGGTGCGAAGCAGGGTACACTCCAGGCACGACGCCAGTGCACTGCAGAGCCACATATAGACAGACAAACACGCACGCCACACACCTACAGACAATCTGAGACCGGCCAATTCTGTAAGGCGACGGCACTATCACTGCGCCACTGAATTATTGCTTTTATTTGATTATTTTACTTATTTATAGAATTCACTATAACAGAGAAACATTCATTCATTCGTTTCCAATACCCACTTCTTCCACTGTCGCGGGTTGCTCTAGCATATCCCAGCGCACTGGGGGCAAGAAACACTGAAAGCATTTTTAGGGGGATTCATACAGGATGCAGGTATTACAAATGAAGAAGACAAAGAAACAACATGAAACACATGATTCCCTACAAGGATTACAGAGAGAGAATCTGAGATAACTTCATCAGATGGAAGTCGGTCCAACAGCCAATCAAGTACAGAGAGATGAGACCCGTGTGGATAATTACAATGTTGAACCAAAACTAACTGCAGTAATGTCAATTCAGACCTTAAGAGGTAGAAGTTCTTTAGTTTCTATAGAGACTCAGGTTCCTGGTGACTCTGTCGATCAGATCAGACGGACCTGGACCAATACCGAGTACGGTGTACAATGTAGAAGCGATTTGAGTCTTGTCTAAACCTTCAATCAGGCTGACCAGGAGCCCGAGTTCTACGGCCTCAGCCAGCAGGTCAGTAAGACTGTCTCCGTTGGGGGCCTCCACCACCACCTTGGGCTGGCCGCAGTCTTCCCACTGTTGGAGGATCTCAGGGTTCCTGACTTGAGCCTGTTTGTAAAGTGATAGGGCAGCCTGGGAGCACTGGGCGGCCATTATTCCTGGACTCATCTTCAGGTCACTTCTGACCACCAGAACCAGTTTGAACTCGCCGTCTTCTGTTCTATTCCCCATCGCTTTCATGACACTTCTGGATGTTGGGAAAAATCGCTTCCGAAGGTACCAACCAATGAACAGTCCACAGCCCAGTCCCGCGGCGACACCCAAGCCAAGTACCTTCGGTGTAGCACCATAAACCATATACATAGTTACACCTGCGAAATGTACAGGTAAGGTGGAACTTCTGAGATGGCAACAACTGCTTTATCTGAACAAAAAACCTGATTTCAATGTGAAACAGTTTGCCAGAGTAGAACGAGATACACTCTTGTATGTACACACACACATACCTGTAAGCGTGTGTGCACACATATACCGACTTGGAGCTTTAATGTCTTTATATGACATTCTTGGAAGCGACAGTTAAATGTTTAACATCGGAGTGCTTTGATCAAATTGTGTTTTTTGACATTTCTTGGGGAATCCGAGCTCAATTTAGCGGGAGCTGTGAAAATATGCTCTATGCTCCACCCACGTACTCTAGGATGACGTCATAGATCCGTCACGATGCTCCTGTTCACAATAGATGATTTGCTTTCATGCAGTAAATCTGAGATGCAGTTCACGAGTTGACCACAAGGGGGAAGCACCGACAGAACTCATGGGATGCTGCAAATAGAATGTTGCCACCAGTCACATCCCATAATACAGGGTGTCAAAAAAAATGTATACATTTTCAGCAGCTGATCACTAAATTGTTTATGGGTACTTTGCAGATTAATCACATTTAAATCAATGATGGTAGCAAGACTAAACTTGAAAGGAAATTAATTCTAAAATTACATTTCTATATTAAAATACATTTTTTGGGACACAGTTATTAATAATGCCAATAAAAATACCAGTCAGTGATTTATTTGATTTATTTATAGAATCCGTTATGGCAGAGAAACACTGAAAAAGCAGTTTTTTGGGTATAGTTTCATACTTTTTGATCATCCTAGGAAGGTCCAGCAGGATGCAGGTGATAAAAATGGACATGATGAATATATGAAACACAAACTTTATTATCTGCAAGGTTTACAGAAAGAGAGACAGAATATGAGAATACTTCATCGGATGGAAGTCTGTCCAACATCCAATTAAAAACAAGGAGAGCTGAACCCAAACTAACTCCATTAAATGTTAATTCAGCCTTTACAAGGCAGAAGCGCCTCAGTGGAGTCACCTGCTGTATAAAAATAAACTCATGTTCGCCCAGTGTTTGCATAGCAAATAGTTTTCACAATGCGAGTCCAACAGATGAAGGTTCATCTCTAGTAGAGTTTCAAATGTCCGCTGACTTTGTCAATAAGGTCGGCTGGACCCGGACCGATACCGAGAACGGTGCGTGACCCAGGAGCGATCTGAGTCCGTCCTGCATCCTGAATCAGGCTGACCAGAAGCCCGGCTTCTTTGGCAAGACTCAGCAGATCAATCAGAGTGTCCTCGTCGGGGGCCTTCACCACCACCTTGGGCTGGCCGCAGTATTCCCAGTGTTTGAGGAGCTCGGGGTTCCTGCGCTGACACTGTTTGTAAGCCGACACGGCTGCGTGGGAGCACTGGGCCGCTACTTTTCCTTTGCCCATCTTCAGGTCATTTCGGACCACCAGAACCATCTTGAACTCGCCAACTTCTCCCATGACGCTTGCTTCGCCGGCGCCGTTCCCCATCGCTGTCATGAGACTTTTGGATGTTGGGCCAAAGCGACTCCGAAGGTGCCAACCGAGGAACAGTCCACAGCCCAGTCCGGCGGCGACACCCAAGCCAAGTGGACCATAAAACAGATCCATCGTTACACCTGCGAAGGGACAGAACACCAATTGTAAGTAAAGTGGAACTTCTGAGATGGTAACAGCTTTATTTAAAAAAAAAACAAGCTAATTGTGGTCTTTGAACAACTGACATAAAATCAACTTAACTTAATCTGCAGTTTGATTGAACTAAACCTTAATGTCAGCCGGAAAAGGAGACGTTTCCACTTCTAATTCTCAAACCCGGACTCCGAAAAACTAACTAGTTGCTTTATTTACTATTTTATTTTTGTAGAACTAATTTCCTTTCAATATAGAAATCATTCCATGACGTCACGTACATATTAGCCGAATACAGGCTAACTCAAAGCTGATGACCTCTTGCTACCTAGCTAGCTAACTGGATTTAGAGCGTGGCTAACGTTAACTGCTAAGCTACAGCCGAGGCTCGTCGGAGCAGCGATCCGCAAAAACAAACCCATACCTGTGTTGGAACGTTTCCCGCCGCCAGGGGGTCAACACGGGTCGGTTCGACCGATTAAACAACAGATTATAATCGCTGTGTTTCCTACCTGCCGGTCTCATCAATCGTGAAGCACCGCCCGCTGTTTTTTGGCGCTTGGCGATGACGTCACGACAAGCGCCGTTATTAAACTCGAAATTGGAAATAATAACGAAAAGAAAGTATAATTTTTATTTCTTTTAAAAATACCTGGAGCTATATTTTAACACACAAAGCAAGTGAAACTATAAATTTTGTTTCTTTAATTAATTACATTTTTTGTTGTTTAATTACTTCCGCCCCTGGCTCGTGCAGTTCTATAGATTATTTTCGTGAAATACGTCGTTACGTCGTTTGGACTAGCGTCGTTAACAGACTTCTACACAAAACAATCGCGTAACAAACAAGACATCTGTAAAACTAAAAGACATATTTGTAAATCATGAAAACAGTTAATAATTAAATTATAAAGTAGTCCTCCACCCAACTATCTTCTATGCTGTAGTCCTCAACCTAATCCTGTATAGAAAAAAGAATTCAAAGCAATTGCGTGAATTACGAGGAGATACTGGAACCATGGGTACGTATTTTAATATGTTTACGTGTTTTTACTCTTATTTATTGTACAGGAACACGACATTATGAACTTTTAACGGTTTTCTGGTGATTTTTAGAGTCCAGTATTTGTGTTGGACAGACGTAAAGTCGGGTAAAATGACGTAAACGTGATTGTTATGTTTCCGTGTATTTTTTTTTTACACGTATAATCGAGAATGACTTAACTCGAATCGACCTGTAGCTGTATTTTATTTTATTTTATTTCGTGTTGTTTTGTTGTCAGGTTGTCCCTCTGTGGGAGCTAAATGAGGTAGGAACCATTATTCGGGGTTATGTTTCTACCCGGAAGCATTAACCACTGAGCATCTGAATGTTTTGCTAGCTGATGTTAAATATTGGTCGAGTTAACTTAGAAAAATTTAATGAAATAAACCAGATTAATCAAACATAATGGGGCGTGTCTGACTTTTGATGAACAGGAAGTGACATCAGGGCGTCATTCAGGTGAGAGTGGTGGGACACCTCAGTGGATTAAAGCTTAGTTTAGTCTCATCATTTGATGATGTGGTGTTTTAATGTGCTCTACTTGTCTCTGGTCAGCTTTAGGGAATGGTACTTTAGCATTTAGAGTAGCAACGACATTTAAATGACCTCATAGATTGGATTTTTTTTATAAATAACAACTTGCGAACAATTAAGCTCATGAACAACCTTTCAAAACCAATGATGTTCGTATGTTGAGGACTACCTGTGTGATTAACAAATTTTTTATTCAGAGGCAAATATTTCTAATCAATAATTATGTGAGATTTATTGGATTCCTTTTAAGTTTTACATGACATGAATGAGAAAAAATGCTCAGAGTGAACATGAGAAAATGATTGTAGTTTAAAACAAGACGTTAAACATATGCTAATTGTATATTTATTATTTTATTTTATTTTACCTGATGCTAACAAGTAAACTTGAATCAATGGTTTCAAACTCTGTTTGTATGTTGAGGACTACCTGTAGTTGATCACATGATGGTCGAGTGCTGCCTGCTTGATTGTAATTTATCTCTAAATTCTTGCGCAGTCTGTTCCTCTGACTCGTTTCCTGTCGCTGCAGCTGCCAGCGTTCACGCTGATCTCCCGTTCTCTAGAGAACTGATCTTTGCTGAACCAAAGATCAGGACTCAGATTCCCAGAATCCATCCTGCAGATAACATCCCATCTCAGGTGTTAAGATCTTTAATCTAATATATTTTATCATATTCTGGGGTCTTAATGTCACCAGTCTCTCCTGCCTCGTTTTAATTTAAGATTCTTCATGTTTTATTCTCATTTATTCTGTCCTTCCGTGAAGAATTTGGTCTCGCCTTGTTGACCTTTGACCCCCAACTTTCCCCCTCGTGATATCACTTCTGATTGCATCCTAAGACGTCGTTCATCTTTTGAACTTTACCTAAAAAAAAACTTTTCTCATGCTGCTAAAGAAGATGGCGCTAAAACTCCAGCCTGACGCTCTCTGGCGAGGCCTTTCTGACGCGGTGAGGAGGTTTTTTAGCCGTTTGAAGGTCTTTGGGTCTAACTCCAGTTAGCGGTGCGCTCCGGGGAAAGCCATCCACTTATTTCGGGATCTTTAATTAGACTGTCTCTCCAGAGGTTCCCCCATGCCACTGATGAGATCTCTCTTTCTCTCCCTTTCCTCCCCCCTGCATGGCTGCACCATCCCTCTCCAGCCGTTCCTCTACACCAGCTTTAATACAGCTCATGGGTGGCATACTTCTGCAAAGTGGGGGCCCCCCAGCTGTGGATCATCTGTGCAGTAAGTTTACCCACTCAGCATCAAACCCCCCCACCATTCTGATGTTTTACACGACCGGCCTGCTCATGTTTAACGCTATGCAGGATGGACACCCCCCCCCCCCTCGTGGTCGTCTGTGTTTGTTTGACACACGGGACCTGATGGCGGCTCACCAAACGTTTCATCCTGAAGCGCTTTGGATCCTCGTTTATCTCCAGTCCGTCACACACGAGTGTGACTCACCAGGTCGGGGGTTGTTGTGGCAGGAGCGATTGTGCAATCGGGTGCAGGAGCTTCCGTGCAGCGGGTGTCGACCTGAAACCGTTCTCTAGAGAACACACGCGTCGTTACCGTGGTGAATCAAGCACGCACTTTAACCGCTGAAGCATCACGACCCCGTTTGGCATTGATTTGTCGCACTTTGTGCCCCCCCCCCCGGAAGGCATTGTTCCTTCAATACAATGATAGGGTGTATTAAACACTGTTGTGTGTAACGCTCTGGCACTGTTATTGTGTGGGTGTGTGCGTGTGTATGTGTGTGTGTGCGTGTGATTGTGCGTGTGATTGTGTGTGTGTGTGTGTGTGTGTGTGTGTGTGTGTGTGTGTGTGTGTGTGTGTGTGTGTGTGTGTGTGCTGAAGGTTTAAACGTCTGCTATCAAACCCTTTTGTTTGTGCTTCCCTGAAAGGGAACAAGAGCCGCTCTCCAAACGCGTGAAAAGACTTTTATTCTTCTTACTTCGCAGACGTTGTTGATTGTTATCGTACGACGTCTTTCCACAAGTACATAAATATATTCCGTACTTACAAAACTGCAGTCGCACCAGTGTTTTCTGTGAGAGATCCTTTGTCTACACGTTAAGAAAAAAAGAAAAAATGTCAGAACTCGTGATCTGATCATTTGAAATTCGGTGCAAGATTTCCTGGCAGGAGATTCACCAAACACTGGTGAATCCGCCAGCAAACAAGTACTCGTGTTTAGTTAGTTTTTGATGTCTATTAGTGATTAGAAATGCCAGATTTCTATCTTGTTTTGGTAAACAACAATAAAACCTTGTCTAACTTACTGTAACGTTTTTTAAATAATAAGAGGGAAAATGTTTCATTTTATCCTCAGAATTCAGACTTTATTCTCAGAATTTAAGCGTTAAACGTTATTTACATGCTCATAAATGCCTCGTCAGTTCAGAGGAATTATCACCATGGCGACAAGATGTGTTTGAGGCGCCGATATAAATAAACAAAGCCAAAAAAACAACAACAGGAGCCAATCAGATTTCAGTACGGGGGCCCCTCTGGCCCCACCTCTCACCATGATACATTAGGTATCTCTTTCCTGTGTGTCCCGTCAAAATAAAACACCTCAACCTGATGATTTTTTAACCCTTTCCCTGCCACCTGATGCGAAACAGAGAGACCATCACACAGCGTGGAATGATTCCAGTGTGAACGCGTTGAAAACAGGAACCGGGGGCCCAGGAGCAGGGCACAGGATGGAGGGATTAAGAGGAGGAGAGGGGGGGTGTTTGTGTGTGTGAGGCATCAACACGTCCACCAGATGGTAAACCGTCCCTCCTCACCGGACTCCCCATCTTCAGAAACCCGATGCCCTGCAGTGAAACAGTGCGAATGCTTGTGCGCACGTGTGTGAACATGTGTGGACGTCCTCTCACCCATTATTTATGCGTCTCACCTTCCGCTGTGTGTACACTCCTCTACACACTCCTGTGTTCAGATATATATAACAGACCTGCGTGCGCTTTGAGCGTCCACTTTGAAGCTATTTAAAAAGCAGGTGGGGGGGTCGTCTGCTGGATCCAGGAATACGGGCTGGTCAGCTGGTGTCCGAAGGTGAAGACGGATGCGTTTAAGTGTGGAACTGCTCTGGAGGCTGGTTCAGTGTTAATCCGGGTTTATTTTAGGCTTATTTCTGGTTCAGATTTGGTTAGCAGTGTGCAGTTTTGGGGGGGTGTTGCTGTGCTGGAGATTCAGTCCTTCTCCTGGTGAAAACGATGGACGAGTCCAGGATTGGGGGTGAAAGACAGCTGTAAAAAAAAAAAAAGAGACATCAAAGCTGCACGGAGATACTTTTATTTTTATTGCATATTTCTCTAAAAATGTATAAAAGCTTTCATTATTTTTTAAAATTTGAAACCTCCTCTTTCCCTGTTTAGAATAATACAACTTAGTTATATGTAACATAAAATATGTGCATTGCATGTGGTCATGATAGGAAAATGCATCCAAATCTTTCCTTTTTTAATTTAAAATGTAAAATTTTAAAATTTTAAATTAAAAATAAAAAACATTTATTTTAAATTTAAAACTAAAAATTTTTTTTTAAATTTTAAATGCATTTTTTTAAATTTTAAAAGGTTTTAAATTAAAAATACATTTTAAAATCCAAAATCTTTGCCACCTTAAAACCTTAAAATAGTGTTTGACTGTGAATGCACCACATTGTGATTTTAAATTCGTTATTCATGTGTTGATGTTGCTGTAGTGACCAAAAAGCAGTGTTTTGTGATATTTTCTGCCGTTGACGCCACACAGTTTCCAACTGCAGGCCCAGGAACAGTTGTCCAAGCAGACGGGGGCTGACCTTGATGGTCTCGGCGCTATCGCTCCAGGAGCCCCCCCCCCCCCATAGTTTAGTCTTCAGCCGGAGCCGTGATGGAATGCAACACAAAGGAACACATTATGGGATTTACTTATCAGTTTCTCCCTCATTACTCCTCCTCATCAAAGCTCCTTCCACCAAATAACAGCATCAGTCTGACGACAGCTCACCCCAAACGCACCTAAACATCTCTGTTGACATGGGGGGGGGTCATGAAGCAGGTCAGGGTGTTCTCCCGCGGTTAAACGTGTGAGTACATCTTGTTTACTTTCTAAACTACAAGAGGATGTGGCGAGCCGCGAGCGACTGCAGGAGGACGCAGCTCGTCACCCGGAAAACAGAGATTTAGAAACACAACAGTGGTAACCTTCAGGTCCACAGAGGAACGAGTCCTGGGGGGTGAGAGAAGTGGATTTTAATTTGCAGCACGTGTACGGCGAGTCTTTGGGGGGGGCGTTCTGTGCAGCGTTTGGGGGTTTTCACTTGTTTTGCCTGAGACATAAACGGGGATGGGGGAGATGCTGCAAGAGGAAGATGAGGATGGAAGTCAATCATTAGTTAGTTTTTGAATTAACTAACTAGGTTTCTAACTAACTAACTGGGTTTTGAACTAACTAGTTTTAAACTAACTAGGTTTTAAACTAACTAGGTTTTAAACTAATTAGGTTTTTAACTTAACTAACTAGGTTTTAAACTAACTAACTAGGTTTCTAACTAACTAGGTTTTAACTAGGTTTTAAACTACTGTAACTAACTAGGTTTAATGAACTAGGTTTCCAAATAACTAACTAGGTTTCTAACCAACTAGTTTTAACTAACTAGGTTTTAAACTAACTAACTAGGTTTCTAACTAATGGTTTTGAACTAATTAGTTTTTAACTACTGTAACTAGGTTTTAAACTAACTAGTTGCTGAACTAACTCATGTTCTAAACTACTGAGGTTTTTGTACTGAGGTTTGAACTAACTCACTTGGTTTGGAACTAACTAGGTTTGAATACTTATTTAACGTAAACATTGTATTTATATTTATGATATTGTTTACACTGTATCTTTGTACTTTTACACCGATCCTGCTCTGCATGCTTTCAATTGCCTCTGGGGGACTGATAAAGTTTTTTTAATTGAATTGAATTTGAATCTTGCACAGGAGCGGAGGCACAGGTGCTCATAAGGTGATTTAAACCGGTTTAAAAACAAGAGAAACCGAGCACCGGTTTTTAAGACTCACACTCAGAGCGCTAAATGCTATCCGCTTACAGCTCACGTTGTGTTTGTTTGGGACGACAAGTCTTCTTTATCTGCAGCTACAATGAACACGGGGTAAAATAACTGACCCACGGCAGCACAAAGACCAACCAGCTCCCTCCATCACATGTAGAACCAGGCAGCACTCAGAGCACAAAAGGACGCTCAGTTTTCCTACTATGTAATTGCACCTAAATGCAGCAACATTAATTTTAATCGTCCCAAATACTTTATGTGTATCTGAAAAAACATTCAAGATGTTTAAAAAAATAATCCTGACCACACTTTTACTAATGTTAGCTTACATAACTGTTAGCTGGCTAATTTTAGCTTAGCAGGAAGTGACTGTTGCATCATCAGCAAAAAGTAGTTTTCCATTTAATATACACTTCCAAAAATGTTAAATAAAAATTGATGTCATGTTAGTCATATTAAAGTTAGACTAATGTAATATAGTAATATGAGCGTTAGCTTGGTGACATTAACATTAGCTTAGAAGTATAAACATTAGCTTAAAAATATGAACATTAGATTATAAATATGAACATTAGATTATAAATATGAACATTAGATTATAAATATGAACATTAGCTTAGTCACATGAACGTTAGCTTATTGACAGGAGCATTAGCTTCACAGTAATGGGTAACAATAATTAATATGTTGTATTTTGCAACACTTTTATTTATTATTTTTATATAAATATATAATAGTGTCAGTCGAGTAAATGAAGAAAAGGTATTGAAAAAGTAGGACCTAGAAAAAATATGTACCTCAAAGTTGTAGCAACGGCTAATTTTCCGATGCTAAATGTACTGTGAATGTAAAAAGTGCTAATTTTATTGTTGTTTATGGAAAAAGGGTGAGTAAATCTCGTTTTTTTTCTAGCTTCATTTATTTTTTCCAATTCCCCACATTAAAGATCTTTACAAGTTTTAATCATTAAATCGTTAATTTTTACATTTCTACGTCCATGTGACCAACCTACTCCCTCAATATCCTTCATGCGCCTCACTGAAGGTACAACTCATCCGCCTGTTCACCTTTGACCCCTCATCATTCCCTTCCTCATCTTCATCCAGAAAAGCCAGACATTTGTTTTTACCCTTGTATCGCCTCCTGTAATGAACCTTAAAAGAAATGCATTCAGCTTTGACTTCTACCTTCTAACCTTTGAAACTCATTGATAGAAGACATCAAAGCGACTTAAAAGCTAAAGCTCTGATGAACGATCTTCTATTTCCTGTACGTTTCCTGTATTTCCTGTCGCCTAACATGTTCAAATGAGAGAAGACATCAAAGTGACATCAAAGCCAAAGCTCTGATGAACCATCTCCTTCTATTTCCTGTACGTTTCCTGTATTTCCTGTCGCCTAACGTGTTCAAACTGTCGCCTTGTGAGGATCTCGGACCTCTGGGTCACGATGGGCCTTTGTGTCGAATAAAGTCTTGAAGTTTTTTCCGCCTCTCATCCAAGACGTTATTCAACAGTTTTTCAGACCCAGGAGTTGTGTAATCTAATTACACCTAACAATTGCCCATGGCTGGCAGGACGGGGCGGGAGGCGGCGGCGTGGTGGTGTGTTTTTTTGTTTTCCCCACTGGTTTCCTGGGAAATGGAGTCCCCCTCTCTACCCATCAGTCCCCTCCCTCCTTCCCGTAATCTACCCCGCTCCCCTCGAACAGCAACCTGCTGGGGTGGAGGGAGGGAGAGGATGGAGTGATGAAGGTGGAAGCAGGAGGAGGAAGAGGAGCGCCTTGTGTAAGAGCTGGCTGCCAGCGAGGAGGAGGATAATGGTGTTCTTCATCGTGGTGAACACTCCTACCCTACGGCTCTGTCCTTTAAACTCCACAACAACCTCTCTCACCCCCCCATCTCACCCCCTTCTCTCTCTCTTTCTCCACCACTCATTTGCCCTCTGTCACCCTTTCAAGCACCCTCTGTTACGCACACTTTCACTCCCCTACGTTCCTCTCTCTCTCTGCCCCCCCCTGCCCTCCACTCCACGCACCCCACCCCTACTTGTTTTCCTCATACTTTGTGCATGTGTCTCTGCCATGTGGTTGACCGTCCCTCTCTGGCCCCCGCAGTACGCGCTCCGCGGGAACACGGAGAGGACGCATGCGGTGCGCACGGATTGAACCCAGGCACCCCCGCCTCGGTGCTGGGGGGCTGCTGCTGCTGCTGCTGGTGGAGGGGGGAGTGTTTGGCACACCCCCACCCCCATCTTCTCTTCTTTTACCAGGTAAGAACAACTTTACTGCGTCACCGTGTGTCTCTCTGCGGGTGTTTGCGGTGATGCTGTGACGCAGGTCTGCGCGGATGCGGAGGTTTGGGTCGGAGCGTGAATGGATGCGTGAATGGATGCGTTTGTTTTTTTTATGCACGCACGCATTTGTGCGTGAGCGCGTTAACGCGTCAGCGTGGTTTGCGTTGAGGTGAACGGGCGCTCCGGTGTGTGTGTGTGTGTGTGTGTGTGTGTGTGTGTGTGTGTGTGTGTGTGTGTGATGGGGGGGAGC